>NW_021169773.1:4543-5281 GCF_002162155.2 Triticum dicoccoides
TTACGCTAAGACAGGGAGGCAGTGGTGTCACGTGCTCGTCTCGGCGTCCGTCGTCGCTACCGCGACGACGTCCGTCTCGACTCGCGTTACGCTAATACAGGGTGGCACTGGTGTCCCGTGCTCGTCTCGGCGTCCGTCGTCGCTACCGCAACGACGTCCGCCTCGACTCGCGTTACGCTAAGACAGGGAGGCAGTGGTGTCACGTACTCGTCTCGGCGTCCATCGTCGCTACCGCGACGACGTCCGCATCGACTCGCGTTACGCTAAGAAAGGGTGGCACTGGTGTCACGTGCTCGTCTCGGCATCCGTCGTCGCTACCGCGACGACGTCTGCCTCGACTCGCATTATGCTAAGACTAGGAGGCAGTGGTGTCACGTGCTCGTCTCGGCGGCCATCGTCGCTACCGCGACGACGTCCCCCTTGACTCGCGTTACGCTAAGACAGGGAGGCAGTGGTGTCACGTGCTCGTCTCGGCGTCCGTCGTCGCTACCGCGACGACGTCCGCCTCCACTCGCTTACGCTAAGACAGGGTTGCAGTACTGTCACATGCTCGTCTCGGCGTCTGTCGTCGTTACTGCGACGACGTCTGCCTCGACTCGCGTTACGCTAGGACAGGGTGGCAATGGTGTCACGTGCTCGTCTCGGCGTCCGTCGTCGCTACCGCGACGACGTCCGCCTCGACTCGCGTTATGCTAAGACAGGATGGCACTGGTGTCACGTGCTCGTCTCGGCGTCCGT
>NW_021169773.1:6669-7598 GCF_002162155.2 Triticum dicoccoides
ACCGCGACGACGTCCGCCTCCACTCGCTTACGCTAAGACAGGGTTGCAGTACTGTCACATGCTCGTCTCGGCATCTGTCGTCGTTACTGCGACGACGTCTGCCTCGACTCGCGTTACGCTAAGACAGGGTGGCAATGGTGTCACGTGCTCGTCTCGACGTCCGTCGTCGCTACTGCGACGACGTCCGCCTCGACTCGCGTTATGCTAAGACAGGATGGCACTGGTGTCACGTGCTCGTCTCGGCGTCCGTCGTTGCTATCGCGACGACGTCTGCCTCGACTCGCGTTACGCTAAGACAGGGTGACACTGGTGTCCCGTGCTCGTCTCGTCGTCCGTCATCGCTACCGCGATGACGTCCGCCTCGACTCGTGTTACGCTAAGACAGGTTGGCAATGGTGTCACGTGCTCGTCTTAGCGTCCGTCGTCGCTACCGCGACGACGTCCGCCTCGACTCGCGTTACGCTAAAAAAGGGAGGCAGTGCTGTCACGTGCTCGTCTCAGCGTCCGTCGTCGCTACCGCAACGACGTCCGCCTCGACTCGTGTTATGCTAGGACAGGGTGGCACTGGTGTCACGTGCTCGTCTCGGCGTCCATCGTCGCTACCGCGATGACGTCCGCCTCGACTCGCGTTACGCTAAGGCAGGGTGGCACTGGTATCACGTGCTCGTCTCGGCGTCCGTCGTCGCTACCGCGACGACGTCCGCCTTGACTCGCGTTATGCTAAGACAGGGTGGCACTGGTGTCCCGTGCTTGTCTCGGCGTCCGTCGTCGCTACCACAACGACGTCCGCCTAGACTCGCGTTACGCTAAGACAGGGAGGCAGTGGTGTCACGTACTCGTCTCGGCGTCCGTCGTCGCTACCGCGACGACGTCCGCATCGACTCGGGTTACGCTAAGAAAGGGTGGCACTGGTGTCACGTGCTCGTCTC
>NW_021169774.1:0-1031 GCF_002162155.2 Triticum dicoccoides
GGTGCGCTTATGTGTCGGACATCACCACTCGCAGTTTTGGCCGATTTTGGCCCGTTTCATCGACTATTACTCTCCGTTTTGGGGCCCCAAATCGATTTCCATAGTTGTTGAACCCCAAGGTGCGCTTATGTGTCGGTCATCAACACTCGCAGTTATGGCCGATTCTGACCCGTTTCATGGACTATTACTCACTGTTTTGGGGTCCCGGAGTGATTTCAACGATTAACGAACCTTGGGATGCGTTTACGTGTCGGTCATCAACACTCGCAGTTTTGTCCAATTCTGACCCGTTTCATGGACTATTACTCACCCTTTTGGGGCCCCGAAGCAATTTCCATAGTTGTTGAACCCTAAGATGCGCTTATGCGTCCGTTATCAACACTCACAGCTTTGGCCGATTCTGGCCCGTTTCATGGACTATTACTCACTGTTTTGGCGTGCGCGATGATTTTATTGAAAAAGATCGTGCTCGCGGTATCTTTTTCACTCAGGACTGGGTATCCATGCCAGGTGTTATACCGGTAGCTTCAGGTGGTATTCATGTTTGGCATATGCCAGCTCTGACCGAAATCTTTGGGGACGATTCTGTAACCCTGGGGTGCGTTTATGTGTCGGTCGTCAACACTCGTAGTTTTGGCCGATTCTGGCCCGTTTCATGAACTATTACTCACTGTTTGGGGTCCCGGAGTGATTTCCACGGTTAATGAACACCGGGGTGCCTTTATGTGTCGGCCATCAACACTCGTAGTTTTTGCCGATTCTGACCCGTTTCATGGACTATTACTCACCGTTTTGGGGCCCGAATCGATTTCCATAGTTGTTGAACCCCAAGGTGCGCTTATGTTTCGGTCATCAACACTCGCAGTTTTGGCCGATTCTGACCCGTTTCATGGACTATTACTCACCGTTTTGGGGCCCGGAATCAATTTCCATAGTTGTTGAACCCCAAGGTGCGCTTACGTGTCGGTGATCAACACTCGCAGATTTGGCCGATTCTGACCCGTTTCATGGACTATTACTCACTGTTTTGG
>NW_021169775.1:0-1500 GCF_002162155.2 Triticum dicoccoides
GGCACATGTGCTATAGGAACGAGGGTATTTTTTCATAATTTTTGGCGATGGAGAAGTATCCGAAAAATTCCCTCTACGCGGATTGCCCTTCGCGCGTCTACGGTTGTGGCCGGCGACCTCCGGGGGCTAGCATGCCGCCAAATCTTGCGTAGGCGGCCTCTCACAAGTCTGGAAGTGTTGTGGCGGTTGCAAACGCCCGGCACGCCTGTCCGGGGTGTGCCCCCCCTCACGGACGGCGCCGCCGCCGACAACTGGAGGGGGGAAACAGACGCGTCGGGTCTACACGGAGGGGATCTTGCTGTGGGTCTGGCCCGGATGTTGCTCCAAAGTGTTCCTATGGGCTGACCTAACACAACCGGGTGGGGAGGTCCACTGGTCAAAGCCCGTCCGTGCAAAGTCAAAGGGCTAGATCCCGTGGTCAAACGCTACAGGGTTAGGCGGGACGGGGGCACTGGGGGTAGCAATGCCACCGGAGCGTCGCACCGGGCCCTCATACATGCGGGGTGGTGTGGTGGCATGTCCTAAGAGGCGGGACGCGTCTCCGGGGCGTGGCCCCCCCTCACGGACGGCGATGACACGGTAGTAGACGTTCTGCGGTAACGATGCGGCGTCAATATTACTAAATACTCGGAGCGCGATAAAATCATGAGTTTTTTTGCACGACGTGGGCACATGTGCTATAGGAATGATGGTATTTTTTCATAATTTTTGGTGATGGAGAAGTATACGAAAAATTCCCTCTACGCGGATTGCCCTTCGCGCGTCTACGGCTGTGGCCGGCGGCCTCCGGGGGCTAGCATGCCGCCAAATCTTGCGTAGGCGGCCTCTCACAAGTCTGGAAGTGTTGTGGCGGTTGCAAACGCCCGGCACGCCTGTCCGGGGTGTGCCCCCCTCACGGACGGCGCCGCCGCCGACACCTGGAGGGGGGAAACGGACGCGTCGGGTCTACATGGAGGGGATCTTGCTGTGGGTCTGGCCCGGATGTTGCTCCAAAGTGTTCCTATGGGCTGACCTAACACAACCGGGTCGGGAGGTCCACTGGTCAAAGCCCGTCCATGCAAAGTCAAAAGGCTAGATCCCGTGGTCAAACGCTACAGGGTTAGGCGGGACGGGGGCACTGGGGGGTAGCAATGCCACCGGAGCGTCGCACCGGGCCCTCATACATGCGGGGTGGTGTGGTGGCATGTCCGAAGAGGCGGGACGCATCTCCGGGGCGTGGCCCCCCTCACGGACGGCGATGACACGGTAGTAGACGTTCTGCGGTAACGATGCGGCGTCAATATTACTAAATACTCGGAGCGCGATAAAATCATGAGTTTTTTTGCACGACGTGGGCACATGTGCTATAGGAACGAGGGTATTTTTTCATAATTTTTGGTGATGGAGAAGTATCCGAAAAATTCCCTCTACGCGGATTGCCCTTCGCGCGTCTACGGTTGTGGCCGGCGGCCTCCGGGGGCTAGCATGCCGCCAAATCTTGCGTAGGCGGCCTCTCACAAG
>NW_021169776.1:0-23060 GCF_002162155.2 Triticum dicoccoides
CCATGTTTGAATAATAATTGACATGCTGTAAATATTTGCAGAAACTATGGAGCATTCCCGAGACGAAGCAACAAAAGCGATGTTGGGGGAGATAATCGCACAAGGAAGTGATGTCGTTGCATCATTTCTCAACGACACCGATGGTCAGGAAGGACTGGGTGAAGAAGAGGGCTATGTTCATGATGGCTCCGGCCCATTAATGCCGGTACAAGAAGAGGGCTATGTTCATGATGGCTCCGGTGACCCAATGAAGGTACAAGAAGGAGACTGTGCTAATTGCTCCGTTGACCGAACCGAGTCCGGCCAGGTATATAGATATTAGTTAAGCCCGTGCTGACTAGTTAATTGATGCATTCATTGTTTTGGTATATCTACACATATTAATTAACTCTCGTCTTTCTTCTTTTTTCTAGCCCTCCGGATCAAGCACAACTTCGGTAAGGAGACGAGGCTCGAAGAAAAAGTTGAGCTCGGATGAAAGGTTTGAGATCACAGCAATCGCGCGCGACGGCGAACCGATTGAACCCATCCGGACAAAGAACACATTTGCTGTTCAGTGCGGGGTTCTTGTTAGGGATAAGATCCCGATCAGCATCCACCAATGGTATAAGCCTAAGGAGGAAGACCCTGAGGTGTCTTATGTCAATGATATGTAGAAAGATGATCTTTGGACTGAGCTGAAGGCAAATTTCACCCTACCGCCAGAGGAGGATCCGGAGAAGCCAGTTAAAGAGCAATTAATCAAGTCTTGTGCTCTTAAGAAGATGGCAGGCCTATTCAGGAGGTGGAGGAAAGAGCTGAACAAGTTTGTTGACAAAGAAGAGACACCAGAATTCATCGGCAAATATGAGAAGATCAGAGATCACTGGCCCGCATTTGTGGCCGACAAGACATTGGAAAAGAGTAAGAAGATGTCGGCGACAAATAAGTAAAATGCTGCGAAGAAGAAGTTTCACCATCGCACGGGGTCAGGTGGCTACCTCAAAGCCCGGCCTAAGTGGTCCAAGGCTGAGAATTATCTGCTTGATAAAGGGATCGAACCAGAGACAATGAACCGGCCAGACCGTTGCCGGACTTGGTTCTTCGGGGCTGGCGGAACCTTGGACCCTGTACCAGGGAAGTGCCGTTGGATGAACGAGCAACTGAAAATACCAGTCAACAGGCTTCGGCACTATATCGATGCAGCGCAGCAAGGGACATTCGTTCCAAACAGGGAGAAGGACGAGCTCACAATGGCCCTCGGGAATCCTGAGCACCCTGGACGGACACGAGGCATGCCAGGCTCCATTCCATGGAAGGTTGGTTTTCCGGACGCAGGGGGTTACAAAACCCAGGAGAGGAGGAAGAAACTGGAGCAGAGCCAACTGTAGGCGCTGCACGAAAGGGTACAAGGGCTAGAGGAACGAGAAGCAGATCGCAGCAAACGACCTGCCGGAGCTTCCCCCAAAGCTACCACGCCATCTCAGCGGAGAAGCAGCATGGCTTCCACCGAGCCGCTTTAGCCGGAGCATGTCTTGACGGCTCCTGCTAGCTACCCCGTGGATTTTATCACGGAGGCTCAAAATTGCCACCTTATGACGCAATGGTAGAACATCAAAGTCAAGGCGGCTGTCGTCCAAGTTCGACCTTCTGAACCTGGTGCAACTTTTCACTGTCGTCCTATTCCATAAGGATATGCTAGGGTGACGGTGGACGAAATAACGGAGGGATTTGAGGACCTCCGGCTTGACCACCCTACCGGTGAAGGGGAGACTCGGTTGGGTTCTGCTGTGAAGACTCCATGCCTATGGCGGAAGGAGTTCATCAAGATTCCGAACTGGACGCCTCCTCCTCCTCCTCCAGCGAGTCAGGGCACTCCGCCTCCTCCACCGCCTCCTCCTCCGGCGAGTGACGATCAGGGCACTCAGCCTCCTTCTCCGGCGCGTGGCGGCACCCCTCCTCCTTCTCCTCCTGCGCCGGCGCGCCCGAGCAGCCAGCAGCCTCCTCCTTCTTCGCCTCGCTAGCAAGGGCGGAAGAGACCTGCCGCCGCCTGGCTGCTCTGGTGCATCGTAGTCCTTCTCCTTCGCCTCGTAAGCAAGCACGAAAGAAGATAGACGCCGCAGCCGCTCCATCTGATCCGACATCTAGCAGTACAGCCAGCAGAGGCGGGAGGCAATACAGATACGGTCCTTCTCTCAAGCCTCTAGAGAAGTTACCGTATGAGAGGACCAAGGAGGAAAACGCAAAGATCGTGCATGCCGAAGTGGATGACTTCTTTGAAGGGTTGAAAGCAAAGAGACATCCACCTCCGGAGGAGTAGGAAGATCCGGTGAAAGCAAAGCGCACTATCGATGCCCTGAGGAAACCACCAAAGTCTCTATCGAGAACCAACTATGAGCGCATTACTGAACAGACATATCTCGAAGCGGAGCGGTCGGGAAGTACTGTCAGACATCAAAGGTCAAAAGAATGAGCAGCTGCGAAAAAAATTGCCCATCTCAGCGAACAAGCAAATCAATCGTGCCCCCCGCTCAATGTGTCTAGCGGCAACATCGTCGCTAATGCTCCGGGGACGGTGGCCGGTTATGGCAATCTTGCAGATTACCCGCCTGATGATCAACTTCCTGATTTCATGGAGGTGGACGAACACAGATACGAGTACGGGAAGCCTCTCGTCAAAGATGAAAAATCTCTAACAACGATGATGTGAAGATTCCATAATTGGTACATGAAAACCTGCAGAGAGTCTGGGGGGACGAATACTTTGTATCTGAAAATTAAAGAGGAGCACGACCTCGTTGGAACTGATCTGTTGCCTGTTCCATTTGAGGAGTTCTTCGAGTTCTTCAATCAAAAGGCCCTCGATAAATTAACGGTCTTTTGCTACTGTCTGTAAGTACTATTTCTGTCATTAAGTCTCTCTCTCTATATATAGCTCAGCTCTTTCATTGCATGTATTTATAATTAATTATCCTCACTATATTATGCAGATTGAAGATCATCGAGTGCAGAAAACAAGAAATATATGATATTGGGTTCATTAACACAAATATCATAGATGAAATTCAGGTTAACAAGCACGCCGAAGAGGCCGAGGCCAACTTGCTACAATCGTTGATCAAAAATCAAAACAACGATACCATACTCTTTCCTTACAACTTCGAGTGAGTGTTACTGTTGTGTGCATATTCGGTTTCCCTTATTACTCGAGCGAGGTTATAGTAATGTAATTGATGAGTTATGCATGCGTGCGCAACTTCCATTATGTTCTTCTGGAGATTAAGCTTGAGCGAGGACTAGTAACCGTCTTAGACTCGAGACGAAAAGATCCTGAAACCTATGCGGACATGACTAAAATGCTCAACAAGTAAGTTCAATTGATCATTATCGCATCATATCGGCAACTTTTTTTGTTCATTTCCTGATCTCTCAAGTAATAATAATTATTTTCTTTGTCTTGCAGGGTTTGGAAATAGTTCACTGTAGAAGCTCCGGGATTGCCGAAGGAGCTGCGATATACATACCCAAAAGTAAGTACTACTGGCTAGCTAGTTGCGCGCATCTCCCATTGATTCTATAGCTATACTTTCATCAATGCCATTTATAATGCTTCATTATCAGTTTGATTGACCTCTATTTCTCGTAAAGTGCTTGTGGCAGGAACAAGGGAATAATTTCTGTGGATACTACGTGTGCGAGTTCATCTACAACGCGACTTTGAAAAATAAGCGGGGCTACTCTAAAAGACAATATGAAGTGCGTAAGCAATAATATTCACAATTTCATTTTATTACACCATCATTTCTGTTGAGTTTCATTCTTATATATGTATTAATTAACCCCCGTCTTCAAATTAGACGTGGTAGATACAGAATGAACTCCTAGAACAAGATCGCATGAAAGCAATTCAAGAGGAATTGGCGGGATTCTTTCTTGACAACATCATCAATAAAGCCGGAGAATACCATGTGGAAGTTGATTTCAATTGCTAGCAGATTGTAAGAGATCTTACATATTGTATATGTATGTAGCCAGTAGCGTTGGATAGATAATACGAAAACTTGTTGTTCGACCAATCTCTCGGAGAAGGAGAGGTCGATCAATCACTTCTCTCGGTATGCATGACGAACTTCTATACTTAATGGTTCCCTTCATTTTCTTACTAGCTAGCGTGTCGAGGGCCTCTCTATGTATAGTACGTAGCGTCGACCAAGCACGGACATAAGAGAGGACACTTCTCTCTATTAATTAGCTAGCTAACAGAATATATGAAACACCTAAATTAACCCCCCAAAACCCCACCCCCCTTTAAAAAAACATAAACCCCAGCCACTGGAATGCTGACGCGTGGATGCCTTTTGGTCGCGGTTGGTGCCACCAACCGGGACCAAAGGCCCTCCTGCCTGGGCTCGGCGCACCGGCCACGTGGAGGCCCATCTGTCCCGGTTCGTGTTAGAACTGGGACTAAAGGGGGAGGCATTAGTAACGACCCTTTAGTCCCGGTTCAAGAACCGGGACAAAAGTCCCTCACCAACCGGGACAAATGCCCTGTTTTCTACTAGTGATATAATGCTATAAGTTCGGGGTGCCGAGCGACCGTGAAGGTGGTCGGACTTTATTGCCGTATTATGGGTACCATAAATCCCCTGGCGTATTAAGGCATATCACGATGTTTGAATGTCGTTATGACAAAAGGTGTCAATAAGAAATGATAGCAAATAAGCGTCATATAAATCTACATGTTGTATTCAAGTAATACGTCGATGTGTATGAGTACAGGAGATGTGATAAAAAGAAGTGTGATGATGGAACCTGCTGAGACCAGGCGGGAAGAAGCTGTATGCGGATCTAGAGTGTATCCGGATTGTCTTCGAGGGGAATGTTTAAGGATTCCTTTGCGCGTCCTAGCATATTCCATGTCGCCAGTCCTGTCCTGCATAAAAGTGAACGTGCAAGAAATATTTGTGTGCCACAGAGCGGTTGACCCGCGATATGTGGCCTTTCCCAGATTTTGCCGGAGTGGTTAATTGAGCTTCGGACAAGCCGGGCTATCATGCCGCGAAGTAGCTCGGACTCCTTTACCGGTGTCCGGGGGCTTGGCCATTGACTCAAGGTTTGATTGAAAGATGCCACTCGTTTCTTTTGCTGTTAAAGCAGTGATATGCTCTTCGGCGCCGAGGTGGAGTTCGACTTCGCCATTAACCGTTATGACGTCGTGCGGCCGGCCATCTTAAGCTTACGGTAGACGTAGTGTGGTATCGCGTTAAAGCGAGCAAACACGGTTCATCCCAGCAGTGCATGATAATTACTGCGGACAGGGATGACGTCGAAGACTAACTCTTCGGTACGGTAATTGTTTGGTTATCCGGAGACTACCTCCAGAGTGATGGAGCCTATACAACTGGCCTCCACACCTGGCATTGCACCTCTGAAGGTGGTTTTGGCGGGTTTGATCCTTGAGGGATCGATGCCCATTTTGCGCATTGTGTCCTGATAAAGCAGGTTTAGGCTACTGCCACCGTCCATAAGGACTCGCGTCAGATGGAATCCGTCAATGATGGGGTCAAGTACCAATGCGACTGAACTGCCATGACGGATACTGGTAGGATGGTCCTTGCGATTGAAAGTGATCAGACAAGATGACCTTGAGTTGGACTTTGGGGCAACTGGCTCCATCACATGGACGTCCCTTTGTGTGCGCTTCCGTTCCCGCTTGGGAATGTGGGTGGCGTATATCATGTTTACTGTTCTCACTTGGGGAGGAAATTTCTTCTGTCCTCCTGTGTTTGGCGGCCGGGGCTCTTCGTCCTCATCGCTATGCATCCCCTTTTCCTTGTTTTCGGCATTCAACTTGCCGGCCTGTTTGAACACCCAGCATTCTCTGTTGGTGTGGTTGGCTGGTTTATCTGGCGTGCCGTGGATTTTACACGAGCGATTGAGTGTGTGGTCCCGGCTGAACGGGCCCGGATTGTTCCTTTTAAATGATTTTTTCTGCTTACCAGACTTAGAGCCACTGAATTCGGCATTGACTGCCATGTATTTGGCGTTGTCGCCATTGTTATGACGCTTATGTCTATTGTGTCGTGGCTTGCTATTGCTATCTTGGGCATCTGAAGTGCCAGGATCTCTTGGTATAATGTTACTACGAGCCAGCCAGCTGTCCTCGCCCGCACAAAAGCGGGTCATGAGTGTCGTGAGGGCTGCCATGGACTTCGGCTTCTCTTGGCCAAGGTGTCGGGCGAGCCAGTCGTCGCGGATGTTATGCTTAAAGGCCGCTATGGCGTCAGCATCCGTACAGTCGACAATTTGGTTCTTTTTAGTTAGGAACCGAGTCCAGAATTTCCTGGCTGACTCTCCGGGCTGTTGGGTTATGTGACTTAAGTCATCAGCATCCGGTGGTCGCACGTAGGTGCCCTAGAAGTTGTCAAGGAATACATCCTCCAGGTTCTCCCAACTGCCAATGGAGTTTGCCGGCAGGCTATTCAGCCAATGTCGAGCCGGTCCTTTGAGCTTAAGGGGGAGGTACTTGATGGCATGTAGATCGTCGCTGCGGGCCATGTGAATGTGGAGAAGGAAATTTTCAATCCATACCACGGGGTCTATTGTGCCATCGTATGATTCAATGTTTACGGGTTTGAACCCTTCTGGGAATTGATGATCCATTACTTCATCAGTGAAGCATAGGGGGTGTGCGGCGCCTCTATGCCGGGCTACATCACGATGCAGTTCAAATGAGCCTGGTCTGTTGTATTCGGTCCGACCGAACTTTATTTTAGCGTATCCGGCGTGACGGTCATCATCACACATTGTGGCGCGCCCCCGCGATCCATAGATTGAAATTGACTGTCCTGCTTTGTTTTCCAATATGTCTCGCAGGTTCTGTGTGTCGCCCCGGGCCTTAGTGTTTTTTTGGTTGGCGGCGGGGTGCGGGCTGGTGTTCAGGCTGGTACGCCGCTTTGTCTCGGCCACGAGGTGGCCGGTCCGCCTCATCCTGCGCTGGTAGTGTAGGCTCTAGCGCCTCCTCCTCGAGTTGGGGTAGCAACCTGCGCTTCGGGTAACTTTTGGTTGGGCGCTTGAGTCCGTATTCCTCGGCTGCCAGGACCTCAGTCCATCTATCTGTTAGCAGATCTTCATCTTGAAGCTGCTGCTTCTTCTTCTTCAGGCTTTTTGCAGTGGCTATAAGCCGGCGCTTGAAGCGCTCCAGCTCGACGGGATCCTCAGGCACGACAAATTCGTCGTCGCCGAGGCTCACCTCATCTTCGGAGAGAGGCATATAATTGTCGTCCTCCAAGTCTCCATCCGTTGCCTATTCATCTGGGCTAACTGGCCCATCCTCCTGCTCGGCCTGCTCGAAGTCAGGCTGGGCGGGATTGTTTTCGTCTTCGGCACCATCCGGATTGCTATCATTTCCTGTGCCGGTACTGCTATTTCTGCCATGGCGGGGCTCAGAGCAGCGCCGATGACGCCAGTGCTTTGATTGCTTCCCCAAGGGATTATCCTCTGTTGCCTCATCGCCATTGTTTTCTTTGGGGGTGTCCACCATATATTTATCATATGATGAGGTGGCTGTCCAGCGCCCTGTGGGCGGTGGTTCCTGTTCTTCTCCTGCATCGTCATCCACACCATCGATGTCTTCAGAGTCGAAGTCGAGCACGTCGGTTAAGTCATCGACAGTGGCTATTAAGTGGGTGGTGGGTGGGTAACGAATTTCTTTGTCGTTCGCTTCCCACTCGAGCCGGACATAGTTCGGCCAAGAGTCTCCTGATAAGGAGAGAGACCTCAATGAATTTAGCACGTCACCCAAGGGTGAGTGTTGAAATATATCTGCGGAGGTAAACTCCATGATCGGTGCCCAATCAGATTCGATAGGCACGGACGCGCGCGGTCCAGAACCTAAGACCGGAGACGAGTCCGGGGGTCCGGTGACACAGATCTCTTTGGAGGTGGAGTCTGTGTTCGGCTCCAACGCCGATGAGTGTGCGGCCTCCGTGGCGGGGTCCATCCACCCGTCCTCGGATGGTGCGATCTTCTCCAAATTAGCGGCTGGGGCAGCCGCAGGTGCAATATCCCGAACACCGTCCGATGGCAGATCTAAGTCATGCACGGCATGACTGTTCGGTGCTCCTGACGCAGGCTCGAACCCATCAAAGATCAAGTCTCCGCAGATGTCGGCGGTGTAGTTCAAGTTTCCAAACCCGACCTGATGGCCAGGGGCGTAGCTGTCGACCTGCTCCAGACGGCCAAGCGAGTTGGACCGCAACACGAAGCCGCCAAATATGAAGATCTGTCCGGGGATGAAAACCTCAGCCTGGACCGCATCGTTACTGATGATTGAAGGAGCCATCAAGCCTTATCGTGATGACACAGTGGAACTCTCAATGAAAGCACCAATGTCAGTGTCAAAACCGGCGGATCTCGGGTAGGGGGTCACGAAATATGCGTCTAAGGCTAATGGTAACAGGAGGCCGGGGACACGATGTTTACCCAGGTTCGGGCCCTCTCGATGGAGGTAATACCCTACTTCCTACTTGATTGATCTTGATGATATGAGTATTACAAGAGTTGATCTACCACGAGATCATAGAGGCTAAACCCTAGAAGCTAGCCTATGATTATGATTGTTGTCGTCCTACGGACTAAACCCTCCGATTTATATAGACACCGGAGGGGGCTAGGGTTACACAGAGTCAGTTACAGAGAAGGAGATCTACACATCCGAATCGCCAAGCTTGCCTTCCATGCAAAGGAGAGTCTCATCCGGACACGGGACAAAGTCTTCAATCTTGTGTATTCATAGTCCAGCAGCCTGGCCAAAGTATATAGTCCGGCTGTCCGAGGACCCCCTAATCCAGGACTCCCTCAGCCCCACCGTCAAACTCCTATGGCTAAGTGAAAGTGTTAAAGCTATATAGTCCATTTCCTAGTTCGTCGCGCTATCACATCCTTAATGGACCAAGACGTTGGATCAAGTGTGACTACGCGCCTTTTTCAAACACCCCTGCATTATATGCGTGGGGGCTGAAGCCGATGACTGCAAACTTTTAGGTTATAAACATACATAAACGGCCGCACATGAGGCATTATAACACTTTCGGGCAAAATTATAAACACAACCTTTATAATCAAAATAGCATTGTTTTTACAATTGACATACATGTCACTCGAACATGGTACTCTTCGAGGACTGAGCCTCTATCAAACGGGCGCCTTCTAGGACTTCTTCAAAATAGTGCTCGGCCGGGTCCTGGTCTCCTGCCGGACCCCGGGTTGCAATACCGGTGGCCTCCATCCCTGCCCAATATGTTCTAACATGGGCAAGAGCCATCCGCACACCCTCTATGCACGCCGACCTCTTCACAACATCGATATACGGCACAACACCAAGGAATTGTTGCACTAAACCAAAATAACTGTTCGTCCTTGGCCCCTTCGGCCAAAGATGATCCACGACAGACCTCATAGCAAGCCCGGACAACCTATGGAGCTCGGCCCATGCGGCCATGTTTTCATTCAACGGCAGCGGACATGTCGGGGAACTAAACTGCGACCAGAACAACCTTTCCACCTCATGATCTTTCTGACCTTTGAAAAACTCAGTCACATCAGCAGTACTCTTTGCCAGGTCCACATACGGGTCTGCAACACTCCATAACTGATCCAGAGGAGCATACTTCGGATCCCCGAACTTCATCCGCAACAAAAAGGACCTCCTAGCCGTGATATCTCCGGCTTCACGAAGCTCCTCCCTTATCCCTCTAATTTCAGAGCAGGTCTCCTTGGCTGCTTCCAAGGCCTTTTTCAGGTTAGCCGCTTTCACTTGCCTTTCCTTTTCAAGGAGCTCATATCGGCCGGCGACATCTTTCAGCTCAAGAGCCATCTTGGCTATTTTATCCTCGCTTTGGTGATGAGAAGCCCGCTCGGTTCTTAACTCTTCGGCCGCCTCTAGGGCAGCCACATCACTTATCCGGGCTTGTTCCTTGGCTAGGGCAAGTTCCGCCCGAAGGGTCTCCATAGCAGTAGCTCCATCTGCAGCCACAACATATTATATATACTAGCATCATGCTCCTCTTAATATTTGCTGACAATCCGAAAATACATACCCCGTACCTCGTTAAGCTGCTTGTTCACAAGCGCGATGTCGGCATCCGCCATGTCAAGCTGCCGCCTAAGTTCGGCAAAATCAGCAGTCCGGTCAGTCACCGGAACCTCAGCCGCCTGCACATAATGTAGCGCGATCATTACCTGGGAGTATGAACCTCTGTTCGCCGCCTCGGGACAGCAACCAGAGTCTCAGGGGCTACTATCTATATGGATCACACCTAGCGTGTGCGGTACAGCCGAAAAATATACATATTACTTTGCGTACCTCAAAGCCTTTGAGCAGGCTCGTAAAAGCTTCATTCAACCCACTTTTGGTGGATGAAATCCTCTCAACCATGGTACCCATTAAAGTACGATGCGCCTATGAGATAGCCGCTCGCTCCAGAAGACTTGTCAGTGTGTCCGGCTATGTGCCGGACATTCCCGGACTCTTCCTATTGCTCTCCTTGGGAGCCGAATACTCCGGGCTTCGGGCGGCCGAAGCGTTAACTTCTGGCCTTGGCGGATTAGGAGAAATCCTTCGTGACGACATCGGGGTCATCGGCCCCATGGGGCGGGGAGGCAGGCGGAGGCGTTTCGCTCTCCATCACCTCCGGAAGAAGATCCCCCAAAGACAAACTCTGTTGAGAAGTTTTACAATCCGGACTGCAAGAGATAGGTCTCGGTTAGTATTCTTAGAGATAAAGCAGGATAAATTTACCAAAGTACTTTTTTACTTACAGCTCGATGGAGGGCTGACCCGTTTGCGGGCGCTGTGCGGTGAGGACGCCCTCTGGGGCAGGGCCCCCCTGGCGAGGGTTTCTTCCATCGTTTGGAAACCTCCGCTTCCAAATCTTCGGAGGCGGCCCTTTTCTTCCCGTGGGGGGAGGGGATATTAGATTTACCTCCCCGACTATCCTCCTTCGTGGAGACATTAACTCCCCCGGTTTGGATGTGTAATGTATGAAGCCCGCTCTCGGCTTCTCTATTCCTCCCTTCATCTTCTCTTGATGGCACTTGATAGGGTGTGCGCTCAAGCATCCTGGTTAGTACAGGATCTGGCGAGCCTTCGGGAAGAGGGGCCGAACACCTGATCCTCTCCGCCTTTCGTATCCAGTCCCGGCCAAGAGCAATTTTTCAGATTGATGTTGTGTCAAATATAAAGACATCACGTTCGGTCGCGGAATTGTTTACTTGGGTATATGGACGGTTGCAGTTGAGACCCGCATCCTCGATGGTGTCCGGACACTTTATTCGTGATCCGAAGAACAACCTGTACATCCCTTCGAGCTTCATGCCGAAGAACTGTTGAATAGTTCGTGGTCCTTCCGGGTTGAACTCCCACATACGGAGAGATCGACGTTGGCACGGCAGGACCCAACAAACTAGCATTACTTGCATTACCTTGACAAGACTGACATCCCTCTTGAGAAGATCCTGAATGTGTCTTTGCAACGTCGGTACGTCATTAGCTGGCCTCCAGTCCATTCTGTCATTGACCCATGACGCCAGTTGAGGCGGAGGGCCCGAGCGGAAGGCAGGGGCGGCCGCCCGCTTTGTGCCTCAGGGAGCTGTGATATAGAACCACCTCCGCTGCCATAAGTCGGACACCTCCTGGAAGGAACTCTTTGGCCATAGGGCATCGGCTCCTTTGCTTATTATAGCGCCTCCGCACTCCGCGTGTCGCCCATCAATCACCTTCGGCTTTATACTGAAGGTCTTGAGCCATAGGTTGAAGTGTGGGGTGATATGGAGGAAGGCTTCACACACAACAATAAATGATGAGATGTGAAGGATGGAATCCGGAGCTAGATCGTGAAAATCTAGCCCGTAATAGAACATGATCCCTCTAACAAAGGGATGAAGACTAAAGCCTAATCCTCAGAGGAAGTGGGAAACATATATGACGCTCTCATTGGGTTCGGGAGTGGGGATGACCTGCCCTTGAGCAGGCAGCCTGTGCGGGATTTCGGTGGTCAGATATCTGGCCTCCCTGAGCTTCTTGATGTCCTCCTTTGTGACAGAGGAGGCCATCCACTGGCCTTGAAGGTCGGATCCGGACATGGTTGGAGGTCCGAAGTGCTTAGCTTGTGCCTTTGGTGTTGGAACTCGAGGTAGGAGAAGAGAAGGATCAAGCGTGGAAAGAAAAGGACAGGCCTTGACCTCCTTATAAAGAGGACGAATATCAAGCGTCCCCCATGTGGCCGTTTGGAACTTGCCTAAAATCGATGAGTCATACTAACAGGCGCGGTTGGATTACCCACACCCGTATTGATGATAGTCCCATGATAAGGGGAACACGATCTCTGCTTCGACAAGACGTACAAATAAAACCAAATAGACACACACACACACACTGCATGTGTTAAAAAATTGTTAAATAAATACATATATCGGTGCTAAAAAATATATGTATATCTAATAGCATGTATCAACATGTTAATGAGGCCTTTTTTTAGGAGGGGTATTTCGCCAAATAGCGCAACTTCCCATTTGAAACCATGTGTGCATTGAAAATATTTGTATTTTTTAGTAATTTTATGTTTAAGCAAATGCAAAGACCATGGCTATATTTTTTGAAAATATTTGGCTTAGTAGAAGTAGGTTTTAGCAACTAACAATTCAAACCCTTTAACATGTAAAATTAAGGATAATTTATCTTTGAAAATATATACTTGAGCTTGCATATTTTGTTATCTTATTCAGGTACCATAGAGCCATGTTAGTTGCGATGACTTCTCCACCACTGTGTCTTCTTCCTTGGTAGAATAGTTGTAAACTAAAGTAGTTGTGAAACAAAAGATATGCTCAAAACAAAAAGGTGGTGCCATATGGAGAAAATCAGCAAGAACGAGGAACACACAGTACAAAGGGTTGCACCACTCAAGAATCTATATGAATCCATCACGGTACATTTCCCAGAAGCTGCAACCTAATCATCCTAACAACTTCATCTGAGTTGAAACCAATCAAACATCCCAAGATCTTTTCAGTAACTCACAAAGACAAAAAAAAAACGATAGTAAGACACATGGCCTGTATACACATGCCTTTAAAAAGAATTCTTGGAACACCTCTTCTCACATGATTTCACAATGGTAAAGCCCAGGAATCTTCAGTCAAAATTGTTGAGGACCAAACAATACAGCCGCTCCCAATTGCATACGCAAACCAGGCCCTCCCAATGACATATGTATATAGGAACATATGTGTAGTCAGATAATGAAGAGGTTGGCAAATGATAGTTCAAAAAGAAAAGGGGCATAACCAAATGAATTACTTACTAAGCCAGACAAAACAAATAGTAGTCTGTAACACCAGTACATAGAGTAATGGAAAATAACTTTGGCAAACTATTCAACAAAACAAATGGCAGCCACAGAACATCAATTTGGCAGCAACGTAGGATGATGCATGAACAAGGAGAACATGGCAATACTATATGTACGTGCATAGCCTAGGTAGGTCTCCCAAACAAGGGGATCATGAGAATAATACATAGGTACCTAAAAATAAACTTGCAAAGGAAGATAATCGGTCCTCTCCAGCAATGAAACTCACAACCAACTAAAATAACATTCCTTTCTATAGAGGAAATGGCTACATATACATCTCTGACGGTTGTATGTAAGAGCACCAGTTCCGGCATCTACTATATTGGAAGCAAAGTGAAGTGGTCTCACTCACGGTAAGCATACCGGAATTCATGCCAAGCATGTGAGTCAACACATTCTCTCTGTACATAGCTTTAATTTCCTTTTCAGATGTTTGGGTTAAGGTCACTTTAAATCTATAACCAAAAATAATACGGGAAACCAAGTACGCCACTGATGATTTATTTCCTATAAGAAATGGAAAATAACAAGACTTCAAGACACATAATTATATATGAACTTAATAATTAGCCTACTCAATAGAAGTCTGTACTGTTGATTGAACTTCATCTCCAGTGTACCTAAGGACAAGCTTATAAAAGAAGTGAATTTCACGATCTGATAGATAATCTGAGCATACTTTGAACCTAGTAGTGAACACTACCTGGGCACCAAGCAAAGAATAGATGGAAATCACTTTGCAAATCTAAAGTGAAAAAGAAAAGCATTAATAAATAGCTGCCTGGAGATTTCTTCTATATCCCTTGCTCTCTTTTGCAAGCGATAGTTGGAATGGCAAATAAAATGAGTGTTAGGTACTAATACAACCCGACAGAAGCTCACTCTCAAAAGGAACATTCCTAAGAACACCCACCTTCCACAAAAGGAATTGGCGAAATAAGCAGTACCCGCAATATTGTAAGAGCATACTTGTTGCTCGATGATCTAACTAAAGTACAGTATACTCAGCGTGTTATATTTTGCGACTTAGCAAGTGATACACAGAACTTGGCAGATCATTAGGACATAAGCATCAAAATATAGGAGGAGCAAGCAGATAAACCTACTCAAGAAATTGCTTCCCATGCAACATGTCTGAACCGATCTGCTCTACCGCACCATTGTAACTGATCCAAACTGGCACCTAATTCACGTATGCTTTAGAAGCAAACACGGGGAAAGTGCTTAGGAATTGGAAAAAATTTAGTACCTTCAGCCAAAATACCTCCACGCGAGAAATAAAGTCTTCAACCTGTATGCAAATATAATCAGTTTGATATGAACTGAAACAAGAAACATAAACATAAATCGGGAGAAGTTAAGAAGTGAGCGCCAGACCATGCAGAACCACCACTAAGGTTGATCACAAGCCAGGCCTACTAAACCAGCTGTCGCAAAAAAAGAGAGAATGCAATTCCTCGAGTAAATGAGGAAGGAAAGAATCAGATGGAGAGCAACATTATTATCTTTCAGGGGAGGAAAAATCATAGGCAACAAAGAATATTTGTGTTAGTTCAGATTTTAGAATGTACACTTTGTTGTCCTATAGATTCCAAGTTCTTGTAACCAGCGCAAAATATTGATAGCAATCAAGCCATGCCCTCTTGATTTGAGATTTTCAAGGAAAAGAAGAGAGGTAAAATTATTATTCAGCATGTCCACCAATCAATCAAAACCAATAAACCATGGTTGCACAAACATTAAGGAAATATTTTAGCAAAAGTTCTCCGTTAGCCGGTCCTATTTCTTGCAATCAGAACCAAATAAGTTTGGTTGCACGAACAGATAAAGAAATAGTTTAACCGAAGTTGTCCTTTAGTCGGTCCTATTATCTAATATCCGAAAACTGCAGAATATATTAATACACTCATAACATCAAAATGCAAGTTCCGTTCAACAAAATCTTCTGATAGATTCTTCATCTACCCTTCTTTATGAAATCTGCAAACACGTTGTCAAGCTAAAAACATATGCTATGAAATCAAAGTCAAAGACACATTGCTCATTCCCTAGCTAAGAAAGCTTTTATGCAAAGAGCTGTCTCTAGTTCTTCAATCTTACGCAGCAAATATTCTGGATGTAAAGCTCAGCAAGCTTGAAACTCTATCTCCTTTCCTTTTGGAAAGTTTATCTCTGTACACTATTTGGGTGGCAAATAAATAAAATCAAGGGCTCTCTTTGAGGGCCTATATGTTGTAAAAAAAGGTTAAATTGTTTGATACCACATGTCCACATATACTGGTACCTGATTGATTATGGAGTGTAGAGTACTCACTCACCGAAGCAGTTGAAAACCAGAACACAACTACTGGCACCTAATTCTCACCTATGAATGAGTCTACATTTAAGTGAATCTTGTTCTGCTCAGAGTTGGGTTTGTTATTTGTTTATCAAATTTTGACGCACTACCCGAATTGGCCCCTATGCCGATGGCCCTGGCCATCGGTGTCGGTGTCAAAACCGGCGGATCTCGGGTAGGGGGTTCCGAACTCTGCATCTAAGGCTACTGTGGAGGTGTATGGACTGAGGCAGTGTCTGGAGCAGGCCGAAGGGGAACTTCGCCGAGTGAAGAAGCAGTTGGAGGATAACCAAGGTATGCCGAAACCTTGTTCCGTTTAGCACAAATGAATAAGTGTGCCTGATGAAAGTATTTCTATTGTGCGCTCTAGGGGCGATGGCCGAAATTGAGGCTCTTAAGAAGGCTGTGGTCGAAGCCGAGAAGAAGGCAGCCGCGGAGCAGACTCTTCGCGAAAAGCACGAGGCCAGGGTCATTGAAGCTGAACGAGAGCTTCAGGATGCCGTGAAGAAAAGCGAGACTTCAGAGCAGACTTTATCAGGGAAAGAATCTGAACTCGCCCAAGCTCGCCAGGCCGAAAGTAATGTCCGGGAGGAAGCCCAAGTTGCTCTGAAGGAAATTCAGGAGGCGAGGCAGATTGTGGATGGTAAGGCTTTTTCTATACAAAGCGGTATTTTTGAAAGGAGAAAATCAAGTTGATAATTTGAATTCTGATTTCTCCAGGGGTGTTTGCGGAGCTACCAGGCAGCATATCTGATGCCGCCCAATTCTGCCGAGCCGAGGAAACAAAGACTGCGGAGAAACTCTTCTGGTCGCAGTATTTGGCACCAAATTATCCGGTGCCATTTACCGATCAGCTGAAGCAGCTGATCGAACTGCACAAGGCGGCCGAACTAGCCATGAAGGTTTTGATTGTCTGGCTATGGCCTGCCGAGCCAATTCGAAGCAGTTATTTTGGGCTCGTGAAGCGGCTTGTGAGTGCCTGCCCTCGACTCAAAGTCATCAAGCGGTCGGTCTGTATGGAGGGTGCGCGAATGGCCTCCGCCCGCGCAAAAGTGCACTGGGGAAAGGTCGATGCGGAAAAGCTGATTACCGAGGGACTGCCAGAGGGGAAGGAGCACTGCAAGCCCGAAGTATATTATGATAGTGTCCTGAAAGGAGCCCGCCTTGTGGTGGAGAAATGCACCAAGGCCATTGTATTCCATGAATACAGTCGTGCTGTCCTTTGTAATGCTAAACAAGGTCATTTCTATTATTTATTGCCTGTTATGTTAAAGTTTTTCCTCCTGTGCGGCCGTTTCATATATATTAATCCTGAGAGTTGGCCACTCGTCGGCTTCTGCCCCCACGTAGGAAGTATGGGGGTGTTCGGGATAAATCTAAGCAGTCTTTATCCCATTTTTGGGTCCTTGAAGGCGGTGTTCAGCACAACGAACCAGACAATCAGACTATAGGGCTTTATCACTCTCACTTAGCCATAGGAGTTTGTCAAAATTAAGGTAGGCGCAGCCCTTGGTGTTCGGAAGACCGCACGAGGGGCTCTATAAGCACCTAATTGGGAGAAAAACCGATCCATCGCACGTAGCATTGGTTATGGCATTATGCGGAAGAAATCCTTAAAGATTTTACAACCTCTCGAACAGCTGACCAGCTCTCGCCGTATCATGACAGTCAGTTTTTGGCTTTCTCTACTAAGGTGCTCGTCCGGAAGAACCGGGACACAATCGCAGTAGTTCTCCCAGCGCCACCTTAGCCGATATAGCGGGATGTAAGGTACCAAAACATGAGAGCCAGGAAAACCCAACTATTGACCCAAGACATGATTCAGAGCTGATGCATACACTAGTAGAAAAGGGGGCAAAGGTCCAGGCCGGGTCAGCCCATTAGTCCCGGTTTAGTCCAGAACCGGGACCCATGGTGGCATTGGACCCGGTTCGTGAGCCCCGAGGGCCGGCCGGGCCACGTGGGCCATTGGTCCCGGTTCGTCTGGACCTTTTGGTCCCGGTTGGTGGGACGAACCGGGACCAATGGGCCTCACTCCTGGCCCACCACCATTGGTCCCGGTTGGTGGCTTGAACCGGGACCAAAGCCTGCCCTTTAGTCCCGGTTCATGCCACCAACCGGGACGAATGAGGTGCCTATATATACCCCCTCGCGTAAGAGCAGAGCACACTGCTCTGTTTTTTCTGGCCCCCGAGGGGGAGAGGGCTTGGTGGTGCTTTAGCTCACCTCCTATGCACACAAGGTGTTCGATGGAATGCCCGAGCCACACTACTTAAGCTTTCTCCTCTCCAAGCTCGACCTCCAAGCTCCATTTTCCTCAATATTTTTCTAGGTTTTGTGGTCCATCATGCCCTGTCCCCGTCTTCACCGCCGTCGATCACCCGCGCCGATCTCATCGCCGGCACCACCGTGGTGAGCCTCTTGTTCTTATCTTCTTTCTGAAAGGAAAAATATTCTTACTTGTATGTTTAGATAGATACTTGTATTATTTTCTTACTTTTATTATTGCATCTTATATACTGCGATGGTTTTGGTATCCGCCCCCGTCGGCCCTCGTCTTGTCTATGATTCGGATGTGGTATATATTATCTTTTCATAACTATTGGTTCATTTATTATTTATGAAAATTATGCCGACCAACGTGACATAAATTTTATTTATCTAGGAGGTTGTTGAACCGGAAATTCCAACCGACCCTATTGTCGAGAGGTTAAATTTAGTTGAAGAAGAAAACAATTTCTTGAAGGAAAAAATAAGAAAAATTGAGGAGGAGAAGATGATATTGGAGTTGCATGTTGCGGATGTCGTCGATGATCACAAGATCAAGATGGATGCAATGCACTTGAAGATTAGAAATATTAGAAAATATGCCATTCATATCGAGGCTTGGTATCATTATGTCGCTGGATCAGTTGTTACCTTGGTTGCGATTATGATCGCATTTGTTTTCGCATTGAAATGTTTTACATAGTTTCAATGTATGGTTTAACTAATTTAGATGCTCTGCAGAGCTTTATGTTGTTCTGTAATGATTTTCACTTGAAGATGAGAACTATGTATGTACTTTTGTTTTAACGTGATGATGAACTTCTATTAATTTTGTCACTTAATTATCTATTCATGATGTTCTGTAATGATTTTTGACACACTTAATTATATATAATGCACGCAGATGAACCGGCAATGGATGTACGGTAACAGACACACCTCCGAGTACATTAAGGGTGTGCATGATTTTCTCGAAGTGTCGGAGGCAAACAAGCAGAATGGTTTTATGTGGGAATACGAAGTTTTACTCTGACCGAAAAATCCTTCACACCCACCTGCTTTACAAGGGTTTCATGCCACACTATAATGTTTGGACGAGGCACGGAGAAATAGGGGTTATGATGGAAGACGGTGAAGAAGAAGAGTACGATGACAACTATGTGCCCCTTGAATACGGTGATGCTACTAAACATCAAGAGGAACCAGACAATGTGCACGATGATGCTGCAACGGGCGAAGCTGCTGAAGATCAAGAGGAACCAGACGATGTGCCCGATGATGATGATCTCCGCCGGGTCATTGTCGATGCAAGGACGCAATGCGAAAGTCAAAAGGAAGCTGAAGTTCGATCGCATGTTAGAGGATCACAAAAAAGGGTTATACCCCAATTGCGAAGATGGAAACACAAAGCTCGGTACCGTACTGGAATTGCTGCAGTGGAAGGCAGAGAATGCTATGCCTGACAAAGGATTTGAGAAGGTACTGAAAATATCGAAGAAGAAGCATCCAAAGGATAACGAATTGCCCGATAGTACATACGCAGCAAAGAAGGTCGTATGCCCTCTAGGATTGGAGGTGCAGAAGATCCATGCATGCCCTAATAACTGCATCCTCTACCGCGATGCGTACAAGGATCTGAACGCATGCCCGGTATGCGGTGCATTACGGTATAAGATCAGACGAGATGACCCTAGTGATGTTGACGGCGAGCCCCCCAGGAAGAGGGTTCCTGCGAAGGTGATGTGGTATGCTCCTATAATACCACGGTTGAAACGTCTGTTCAGAAACGGAGAGCATGCCAAGTTGATGCGATGGCACAGTGAGGATCATAAGAAAGACGGGAAGTTGAGAGCACCCGCTGACGGGTCGCAGTGGAGAAAAATCGAGAGAAAGTACTGGGACAAGTTTGCAAGTGACCCAAGGAACATATGGTTTTCTTTAAGCGCGGATGGCATTAATCCTTTCGGGGAGCAGAGCAGCAATCATAGCACCTGGCCCGTGACTCTATGTATGTATAACCTTCCTCCTTGGATGTGCATGAAGCGGAAGTTCATTATGATGCCAGTTCTCATCCAAGGCCCTAAGCAACCCGGCAACAACATTGATGTGTACCTAAGGCCATTAGTTGAAGAACTTTTACAGCTGTGGAATGGAAACGGTGTACGTACGTGGGATGAGCACAAGCAGGAGGAATTTGACCTAAAGGCATTGCTGTTCGTGACCATCAACGATTGGCCTGCTCCAAGTAACCTTTCAGGACAGACAAACAAGGGATACCACGCATGGACGCACTGTTTACTTGACACCGATAGTATATACATGGGAAGCTGCAGGAAGAATGTGTACCTGGGCCATCGTCGATTTCTTCCGACCAACCTTCAATGTCGAAAAAAGGCAAGCATTTCAAAGGCGAGGCATATCACCGAAAGAAGCCCGCCATGCGTACCGGTGATCACGTACTTGCTATGGTCAATGATTTACATGTAATCTTTGGAAAGGGTCCCGGCGCACTAGCTGTTCCGAATGACGCTGAGGGACACGCACCCATGTGGAAGAAGAAATCTATATTTTGGGACCTACCCTACTAGAAAGACCTACAGGTCCGCTCTTCAATCGACGTGATGCACGTGAGGAAGAACCTTTGCGTGAACCTGCTAAGCTTCTTGGGCGTGTATGGAAAGACAAAAGATACACCCGAGGCACGGGAGGACCTGCAACATTTGCACGAAAAAGATGGCATGCGTCCGAAGCAGTATGAAGGTCCTGCCAGCTACGCTCTTACGAAAGAAGAGAAAGAAATCTTCTTTGAATGCCTACTCAGTATGAAGGTCCCAACTGGCTTCTCGTCGAATATAAAGGGAATAATAAATATGCCAGAGAAAAAGTTCCAGAACCTAAAGTCTCATGACTGCCACGTGATTATGACACAACTGCTTCCGGTTGCATTGAGGGGGCTTGTACCGGAAAACGTCCGATTAGCCATTGTGAAGCTATGTGCATTCCTCAATGCAATCTCTCAGAAGGTGATCGATCCAGAAATCATACCAAGGCTAAGGAGTGATGTGGCGCAATGTCTTGTCAGTTTCGAGCTAGTGTTCCCACCATCTTTCTTCAATATCATGACACACGTCCTAGTTCATCTAGTCGATGAGATTGTCATTCTTGGGCCCGTATTTCTACACAATATGTTCCCCTTTGAGAGGTTCATGGGAGTCCTAAAGAAATATGTCCGTAACCGCGCTAGGCCAGAAGGAAGCATCTCCATGGGCCATCATACATATGATGCCATCGGGTTTTGTGTTGACTTCATGCCTGGTCTTAAGAAGATAGGTCTCCCTAAATCACGGTATGAGGGGAGACTGACTGGAAAAGGCACGCTTGGAAGGGACTCAATAATATGCAGGGATGGATATTCTTGGTCTCAAGGACACTACACAGTTCTATAGAACTCTACCTTGGTGACCCCGTATGTCGATGAACACAAGAATAGTCTGCGCTCCAAACACCTGGAGCAGTGCGACGACTGGATTACATGTGAACACATTAGGACTTTCAGCAGTTGGTTGGAAAGACGTCTCAGAGGTGACAACACTGTTTGTGATGAGCTGTACTTGTTGTCCAGGGGACCATCTTCGACTATTACGATTTGGAAAGGATACGAGATAAATGGGAATACATTTTACACGATTGACCAAGATCAAAAGAACACCAACCAAGACAGCGGTGTCCGCTTTGATGCAACAACCGAGAGGGGAAAGGACACATATTATGGTTACATAGTGGACATATGGGAACTTGACTATGGACATGATTTTAAGGTCCCTTTGTTTAAGTGCAAATGGGTCAATCTGTCAGGAGGCGGGGTACAGGTAGACCCACAGTACGAAATGACAACAGTGGATCCGAAAATCTTGGGTACACTGACGAACCGTTTGTCCTAGCCAATGATGTGGCACAGATTATCTATGTGAAAGACATGTCTACCAGACCGAGAAAAATAAAAGATAAGGAAGCGAATACATCATACGATGAGCCAAAGCGCCACATAGTTCTTTCAGGAAAAAGGGACATCGTGGGAGTGGAGGGCAAGACCGACATGTCTGAAGATTATGAAAAGTTTCATGAAATTCCTCCCTTCAAAGTCAAGGCTGACCCAAGCATCCTGATAAATGATGAAGATTATCCATGGTTACGGCGCAATAAGCAAATGACACAAGCGAAGAAAAAGTGAAGACTTTCTCCCGCAACTATTATGATGATACCATGCCAACTTTGTAACAGACGAGTATGATACCATTGTCCATTTTGTACACGCACATGCTATGTGGGTGAAATTATGATACCATGCCAACTTTCAGCTTTTTCGGAGTTCATTTGAAATGCTCGTTGCGCTCAGAGTTTAGTCCCACCTCGCCAACCGAAGGGCGCTCACACCGGTTTATAAGCCCGTCCCTCTCTGCCTTGTTGAGCTCCTCTCAAAGTGAAATTCTAGAGAGAGAGGAGGCAGCAGGGCTTATAAGCAGGTGGTCGACGCTCTCGACTAGCGAGGTGGGACTAAACTCCCACCACCATGCCAATGCGCAAGGCCTTTATTCCCGGTTGGTGGCACGAACCGGGACCAACTCCACCCTTTGGTCCCGGTTCATGGCACGAACTGGACCAATGCCCCCCTTTAGTCCCGGTTCGTGCCACCAACCGGAACCAAAGGCCGCCGCTTCCCGCCCTTTGGACTGCTGAAAAGAGGCCTTTGGTCCCGGTTAGTGGCACCAACCGGGACTAAAGGGCGTATTAGTCCCGGTTGGTGCGACCAACCGGGACTAAAGGCTTTGCTATATAAGAAGCACTTAGCAGTTTCGACCAAATCACCCACTTCTCCCCCGACGCCCCCTGCTCCTCCTCATCGCCGTCGCCGCCCGACGCCCCTGCTCCACGTTGCCGTTGCCGCCGCCACCGACGCAGTCAGGCTGCTCGCCTTCGCCGTCGCCGCCGCCACCGACGCTGTCAGGCGGCTCGCCTTCGCCGTCGCCGCCGCCCCCTGTGAGCACAGCCTGCTCCCGCGC
>NW_021169777.1:0-1414 GCF_002162155.2 Triticum dicoccoides
CCACGACAGCTGCAACACGGGACTCCAGTCGGAGAACATCCATGGCAACTTCATCGTTCACCGGAGAATTGACGGGGTCGAGGTTTGGCTCCAGCCGGCTAGTTTCTTCTTCAAAGTTTTGACAAAATTCTGCAAGGGTGATCACTAAGTCAAGGAGATGGTCGAATGGAAAAATCACAATTGGAAATGTCTGCCAAGCATAGAGGTTTACCTTCAAGCATAAGAAACAGCTTCTTGGCAAGTCCACTCAGGAAGGCCTCCAGATCAGTTTTCTTCCCAGTCAATTTGGCGACTTGGTCGGTCAGGGCAGCTTTATCAGTTTTCAGTCGACTGACCTCCTTGTTGGCAATCCCAAGAGCAGCTTTCAGATTGGTATTGTCTTGTTCGAGCTTGGTGACTGAAGCTAACTTCTCGTCAGCAAGCTTGATCTTCTCAGCTAGCTCAAGGTCTTTCTTATGTTGGGCCTCCCTTACCTTACCTGCAAGTTACAGCAAGATCAGATTTTGAAACAAGCAAGGGAAAAGCAGTCGTCAGGGTCTCACCAAACATACCTTCGGTCTCCTCCTTTGCCTTTGTCAGCTTCTCCTGAACCAGCTTCAAGCTCAGCTCGACTTGAGTATGCTTGTGCTCCAGCTCTGAGTAGCGAGCCACAAGATCACAAGAGTTCTGCGAAGAACCAATCGACTAAATGTCAAATTTAATTCACTTCCGAGTGAAAAAGGGAAAAGCTCACGTTTCTAAGACTACAGCCGAATACAAGCATTCGACCGTAGTCTCGGGGACTACACCCAGTGGGTGCACTCAGCGTGCCCCCACTAATCCTGTTGAAGACAAAGTCGACCAGTCGACCTCAAAAAAAAAGATGTATTCTCTAAGACTGTGATCAACTGCAAGCAGTCGACCACAGTCTCGGGGACTACACCCAGTGGGTGCACTCAGCGTGCCCCCACCGGTTTGTGAAATCCAGTCGACATAGTCGACTGACAGAAAAATTGACATCATAAAGCCTAAGGTCGACTGCTTGGGGACTACACCCAGCGGGTGCACTCAGCGTGCCCCCGCTAATACGGAACTCAATCGACAACACCCACTGGGTGACTACTATAAATTCCGGAAAGGAAAAGTTTTTGGCAGCATATCCAACAGAACAAACGGTGGTCGACTGACCTGAACATTGCTTTGGAGGGCAGAACTGGCGTCATAAGCTGCCTGGCTCGCGTCCCGGATGGTCTTCAGCTGCTCCATCATGAGTCCCGCCTGGCGTATCGCCTCCTTCGCTGCGCCAGCTTGGTCCTCTGGGACGTGGTGCGTCGTGAAGAGGGAGGGCTGCTGAGCACTCGTCAGTGGATTCGCGAAGGACACCGTGTGTCGAGTGGTGTTCTCTTCCTCCACAGTCAGAATCTCAGGCGCCGTC
>NW_021169778.1:0-548 GCF_002162155.2 Triticum dicoccoides
TAAATTTCTCCTCACTAACCTAAAATGCACTAACCTAAAATCGATATCTACTAACAACTTAAAATAATAATACATATATGAAAAAATGCATATATGAAAAAAAAAACATCATCATATCATCAACAGAAAAAATAGTATTTTTTCTAAAAATCTATCTTTTGCATATATACATCAACATATATATACACTAACCTAAAACGCACAAAAATGCTATCGGAGAGGGGGTATATCGACCCCCCTCATGTATCCACATACATACATCTATACATACATATATACTTACATATATGTATAAATTTTTGCATATATAAAGTTTTTCTAAAATCTAACTTTTGCATATATGAACATATATACACAGAGAACATATACATATATATACACAGAGAACATATACATAAAATGCAAAAAAAATAAGAGGAAAGGGCGCCGGCGGCCGGACCGAAGGCGGCGGCGTGTGGTCGGGGCGACGGCGACGGGGTTGGGGAAGGGGCGGCGCGCGCGGCAACGGCGACGGGGTCGGGGAATGGGTGGCGCGCGCGGCGACGGCG
>NW_021169779.1:0-2093 GCF_002162155.2 Triticum dicoccoides
AAACACACAAGAATATAATCCTACAGACTACTATCAAGTGGTGGTGGTGGTGGGTGTCACAAATCCATCAAGCAAATCTCAAATTGTTACCAGTTCTTAACCAGCAGCAGTGATCGGCAATCGCTGTAGTCAAAACTCTCAAAGCTTGGATAGAGCAATTACCAGGGAGAGTCAAACGCATGATGTAGATGTATGTGGAGCAAGGAAGGCTTATAATATGGTAGCAAAAAGGGTCGGCAATAATCAATTCAGAGATGCAAAGTTGAATAAACGCTCAACGACTGTACTGTTCTGGTCCTAGAACACAAACAAAATCACAGCGTGACACGTAAACAAGGGAAAAGCACACTCTGAATTTTTATTTTTTTGCTCTCGTTTTTTCCTTTTTTGCGCTCCTCTTTTTTTACGGTCCTCTTTTTTTGCGAAAAATCACTATATTGGCAGTGTCTCAAAACTCTTCCAAAGTCAAACTAACAGGATAGGCACGAAATTTTGTTGACAATTTTTTTCGGAAATTAGGGCAGCGACGTCGAAAAAGCGCGACAAAAAATATGATGGCGAGTGTCTCAAAAGACTCTGAAAAGCCTAAAAATAGGATAGGGAAAAAATATTTTGGGCTGCCAAAATATTGGCCTAAAAACTGCCCGGGGGTCTCCAGACTTTTTTTCTTTCCGAAACCTACTCAGGCAAGGAAACACGAATCAGAAAATAGATGTATCTCGAAAACAAACCTAATATGAAAAGAACTCAGATTGGTGGTGGATATATGATGGTAAGATATGGCAGCGGTGGTGGTATATGGTAGCGGTGTTGGTATATGGATACGGATTGGTGGTGGTATATGGATACGGATTGGTGATGGTATATGGATACAGATCAGTGGCAGATAAGCGGTGGTGGTAGATGGTAGGGGCAACGATGATGGTGCGGCAGCGGCATGACAACTTATGAGCAGAACTCGAAACTCTAAAGGACTAGACGCTAATACCAGTAACTAGAGACGATGATGCAACCACAAATTCAACAATGAAAAAACCCTAAAAAGATTATGCAAAGGCTCAGACTGGTTCGGATATGATGAACTAACCCTAATTTTTTTGTGGCTTTTTGGTGGACTGTAGGTATGAAGAACAGACTTGATCTAAACTACGAAAAATTGTAAAATCTCACCGAGCAACCTGGAAATCTGATACCACTTGATAGAGGTGAGGGTGTCCTGATGTTTCGATGAGATAGCTATCGTTTTCTGTGGGAGTCGACCTTGACAATCCGACTACGAACGTGTGTGATGTCGCGCCTCCGCAATCGCTAAACCAACTTCCGAGGGGTTATTGACCACGTCGGAGCACGATCAACCTGACCACGAGTGTCTATTTCCTGCAAGAAAACGGACAACAAGCAAGAAACTAAGATTGCAATCTGGATATTGCGAATATAAGATGAAAGCATTATTGATCAAGGTGGGGTTATGTGATGCCTTGGTCTGGTCATTGAACACAAACGAAGTACGCGAAGTTGCAGCTATGGCGAACTTTTAATCTAAACAAAACCCAAAGTTTAAACGACGCCCTAAGGGCTATATATATGGAGGAAGAGGGGGAAATTTCGTGGCCCTTGGAGGAGGAGTCTAAAACCAACCCTAACGCTTGTTTCCCCACACATACGGACTCTAAAAACAGCCTATACTTATGTATTTTGACATTACATGGGCCTGGCCCAATAATAAGGTGACATAGCACCTAGAATGGCCTTTGGACGAAATTTATGAAGTGGCATCTTGTATGTTTTGTCCAAGGCTTCATACAGTCATTATGGTGGCTTCAAAGTCCTCAAATCATCACTTGTAACTCCGTTCTTGTTCCCCTTGTGCATGCCATCATCTCCATGCTTGGTCTTGCTCCAGTGTTCATCCCTCTTATCCATGCCAGGCCCTTAATTTGTAAGCAAAACAAATGTATCCAATTTAGGCAGCATCATATTCTCATGAACATTAGAATCATTACCAAGAAATGGATGTACCTGATAATTTAATTGGCGTGCGTGAGCTCTAGTAATTGGTCCAATATATGTAACAGTAGGGGTCGTGGGTGTAA
>NW_021169780.1:0-1642 GCF_002162155.2 Triticum dicoccoides
TCGGCTGTCTAATTTGACGCAAATACATTTCACCAGAGCATACAATGGAGAGCATCTAGCATTTCTCACGGGGTGGTTTCCCAAGCTGAAGACTCTTCAGTTGAGAGACCTGCCTAATCTGAAGCAGCTAGATATACAACAAGGTGCCATGGCAAACCTGGAAAGATTATTCTTAATCAACCTCAACAGCATGATGGAGGTCCCATCTGGCATTGAGTTCCTCATGCCCCTCCAGCGTCTCGGCTTCCACGAAATCACAAGTGATTTCTTGCTGTTGTTGCGCCAATGTTCTGCAATTCAAGGGACACAGTGGCAGCATTCTCTCCGAGAACGACCTACCAGAAATGTGCACGTTTGTAAGCAATAGCTACTCACTTGCCAACTACTCCCTCCGTCCCATAATATAAGAATGCTTTTGACACTACACTAGCGTAAAAAAACGTTCTTGTATTATGAGACGGAGGGAGTACTGTACTAGCTTCCTCACTCGTCTCTTATTATCTTATTACTACAACATGCTGATGTGACATGATGTTCGTTATGTAGATGAAGGAATGAAGAGGCTTCGCTATGGTGTTCATTATTGCAGATCAAGGAAAAGGACAGATCCGATTGCGCATAGTGTCTGGGACTCCTCTGCTTTCTTAAGGCGCCATTTGCTGTTTGTTCCACCTCCACTACGGTGATGCTACTGCTACTATTGTTGGTGGCATCGTGTGCTTTTTCTTGTCAAGTGTGATATTCTCTTCTACTCCCTCCATCCCAAAAATAAGTTTCTCAACTTTATACTAACTTCCGTATAAAGTTGTATTAAATTTGAGACACTTATTTTGGGACGGAGGAAGTATTATTGTGGCTTATTATGAGATCGAAAACGAATTGTGTTTCCGTGTTCAGACTTAATTATTTCGTGTTACTTGTAGTTGTTTCAACTGTGCACTGCTATTTTGCGCGTATGCTTGTTGTTGAACCTATTTGAGTTGTGGGTGGCTGTTCATAGAAGACTTGGTTTGTGATTCATAATTATTGCTCAGGTATTCATTTTTATTACCATTATGGTTGATGCCTGGCTCACTACTAGAATTTTCGTATACGCCGGGTGTCGGCGTCTTCACCGAGAGCTAAAACACGGGCACTCGGAAATGTATAGAACACCGAGAGCCACACTCGGCAAAGTAAATAAATTGGCAAACACATGATAATGCCGACAGTATTGCTCGGCAAACAGGCTATACTCGGCAAAGGCACTATTTGCCGAGGGCCATCTGGTCACACACGGCAACGTTTTGCCACGTGGCACATTCGGCTGCGACTAACGGCACGGTGACGGTTGCAACTCTTTGCCGAGAGTGCCTCTTGGCAAAGATTTAGTCCCACCTCGCATGCCGACTAGCAAAAAGACATGTTTAAATAGTTCAATACTCCAACCGCATTAAGCTTCGGTCTTCATTAGTAAGTGTCCGTACAGTCACTATGAATCTTCCTGTTCCGAGTAGAGAAGATTTATAGTGGCTGTCATATTCTAAAAATGGATGCCGGCGTTTTTAAAAAATTTATGATCCACATCTTTACCGAGAGGAGCTCTCAGCGGAGCAATAGTTACCCGAGGGTGGCTCTCGATAATGATAAGGCCACCATCAAA
>NW_021169781.1:0-1276 GCF_002162155.2 Triticum dicoccoides
ATGGATTTCATTACCGGTTTTCCCAGGACCAAAAGAGGGAATAATGCTATTTTCGTTGTGGTCGATCGTCTTTCCAAAGTAGCTCATTTCTTACCTGTTCGTGAGAGTATAACCGCTAGTCAGCTGGCAGACTTATACATCTCCCGAATAGTGTCTCTTCATGGTGTCCCTTTGGAAATCAATTCGGATCGAGGAAGTCTTTTCACCTCTCGATTTTGGGAAAGTTTCCAAAATGCTATGGGAACCCGTCTCTCCTTTAGCACCGCTTTCCATCCTCAGTCAAGTGGTCAAGTGGAACGCGTCAATCAGATTCTAGAAGACATGCTTCGAGCCTCTGTTATCTCGTTCGGAATGGACTGGGAGAAGTGCCTTCCATTTGCCGAATTCGCTTACAACAACAGCTATCAATCCAGCTTGGGTAAAGCCCATTTTGAAGTCCTCTATGGACGGCGATGTCGAACACCCCTTAACTGGTCAGAGACCGGGGAAAGACAATTCTTTGGCCCGGATATGATTCAGGAAGCAGAAGAACAAGCTCGTATCGTTCGAGAAAAGTTGAAAACAGCCCAATCTCGTCAAAAGAGTCAATATGACCGAAAACATAAGGCTATGACTTTCGAGGTTGACGAGAAGGTTTATCTTCGGGTCACCCCTCTGAAGGGAACCCATCGTTTCGGTATCAAAGGCAAATTGGCTCCTCGTTACATTGGACCTTTTCGCATTCTTGCCAAACGAGGAGAAGTTGCCTACCAATTGGAACTACCTCCGCACCTCTCCAGAGTTCACGATGTCTTCCACATTTCTCAACTCAGGCGTTGCTTCTCGGATCCTATCCGTGAAGTGGACCACGAAACGCTTGATCTCCAAGATAATCTTACCTATCGAGAGTACCCCATTCGTATCCTCGATCAAGCCGAACGTACCACGCGACGTCATAATATCAAGTTTCTCAAGGTTCAATGGTCGCACCATTCTGAAGATGAAGCAACCTGGGAAAGGGAGGATCGTCTTCGACTTGAATATCCCACCTTCTTCCCGGAGGAACCCAAATCTCGGGACGAGATTCTTTTGAGTGGGGGTGAGTTGTCACACCCTAGCTAGTTATGCATTAGAGTGTTGCATCATGTTTACTCATTCATCAGAAACTTGAAATGGGGATGACAGAACCCCCAGTCCCCTCTGAAACCAACTAGGGTTTACTAAAATAATTTTTCAATGAACCTGAAATGCCCTTCTAAAATGCCCATCATTTTTGCCTTGGTTCAGAACCTCTGCC
>NW_021169782.1:0-892 GCF_002162155.2 Triticum dicoccoides
AAAAAATTCCAATTTTTTTTGTGGCGCAAGATGCTTCTGTGCGTGAACCCCGTGCAAAATTTTGTAAAGTTTGGACATTCGAGAAGCTCGTGGCAAAAAAGACAAATTTCGGATGTCTGAGAAACTTTTGAAAATCGCACTGTTCATGCCTGATTTTGTCTTTTTTGCCACGGGGTTCTCGAATGTCCAAACTTCACAAAATTTTGCACGGAGTTCACACACAGAAGTATCTTGCACCACAAAAAAAATTGGAATTTTTTGAACATTTTTTGTATTTCAAATCGGGCTACTGTTCACCGGGCTCATCTGAGCCCGGGCTCTGCCTTGAATTATCGCATTTTCTGCGGTTTTTCTATAGACTACGTCGCTATTAGCTCCAGATGGTTGCTTCACACAGCAAGGGCTAGGTAAACGTCTCCCATTTGATTATTTAATCTTGGTGTATCTTTTATTTTCTTTCTTAAAGTTCTAGAATTTTTCAGCAAGCTCAGACTGATGCTTAGGGCATCTTCAGCCGGCCCCCCAAGAAGCCTCCCCAAGACATTTTTTGGGCGCCGGTGGCAAAAAATCCTCCCAATCACGCCCCCAAAGCGTCACTTTTCGCCGGATTTATAGAAAAATAGCGCCGGTAGTACCACCCCGAACCCAGCTCCCCGGGGGGCAGCTGGGCGTGCCGGCGCCACTTTTTTGCCTCCCGTGGCCCACATGCAGCCACTCCCTCGTCGCTTTCTTCACTTTTTCGTCGCAGAGCCCCATCTTCCTTCTCTCTCCGTCCGCTTTCTCTTGCCATGCCTGGTGCCTTCCCGCAACTCCCGCCGCGTCGCCGCCGCGCCCGACCGCGCGCGCCGCCCTGCCCCGGTGCCTTCCTGCAGCTCAGGCCCGTCGCGTCGCC
>NW_021169783.1:0-1493 GCF_002162155.2 Triticum dicoccoides
CAGCACAACGGCGTGGTGACGATGATGATGTTCTACCGACGCAGGGCTTCGCCTAAGCACTGCAACGATATGGCCGAGGTGGAATATGGTGGAAGGGGGCACCGCACACGGCTAAGGAACGATCAAGAAGATCAACTTGTGTGTCTATGAGGTGCCCTCTGCCCCTGTATATAAAGGATGGAGGAGGAGGAGGCCGGCCAAGGCTAGGCGCGGCCAGGATGTGGAGTCCTACTAGGACTCCAAGTCCTAGTAGGAGTCCACCAAGCGGGGAGGAAGGGAGAAGGAAGTGGAGGAGAAGGAAAGGTGGCCGGCCCCCTTTTCCCTAGTCCAATTCGGACTAGAGGGAAGGGGGGGGGGGCGCAGCAGGCCCTTTCTCCTCTTCCCACTAAAGCCCATCAAGGCCCAATACTTCTCCCGGCGAATTCCCGTAACTCTCCGGTACTCCGAAAAATACCCGAATCACTCGGAACCTTTCTGATGTCCTAATATAGTCGTCCAATATATCGATCTTTACGTCTCGACCATTTCGAGACTCCTCGTCATGTCCCCGACCTCATCCGGGACTCCGAACTCCTTCAGTACATCAAAACTCATAATATAACTGTCATCGAAACCTTAAGCGTGCGGACCCTACGGGTTCAAGAACAATGTAGACATGACCGAGACACGTCTCCGGTCAATAACCAATAGCGGGACCTGGATGCCCATATTGGCTCCTACATATTCTACGAAGATCTTTATCGGTCAAACCGCATAACAACATACGTTGTTCCCTTTGTCATCGGTATGTTACTTGCCCGAGATTCGATCGTCGGTATCCAATACCTAGTTCAATCTCGTTACCGGCAAGTCTCTTTACTCGTTCTGTAATACATCATCTCGCAACTAACTCATTAGTTGCATTGCTTGCAAGGCTTAAGTGATGTGCATTACCGAGAGGGCCCAGAGATACCTCTCCGACAATCGGAGTGACAAATCCTAATCTCGAAATATGTCAACCCAACATGTACCTTTGGAGACACCTGTAGAGCACCTTTATAATCACCCAGTTACGTTGTGACGTTTGGTAGCACACAAAGTGTTCCTCCGGCACACGGGAGTTACATAATCTCATAGTCATAGGAACATGTATAAGTCATGAAGAAAGCAATAGCAACATACTAAACGATCGGGTGCTAAGCTAGTGGAATGGGTCATGTCAATCAGATCATTCATCTAATGATGTGATCCCGTTAATCAAATAACAACTCTTTGTCCATGGTTAGGAAACATAACCATCTTTGATTAACGAGCTAGTCAAGTAGAGGCATACTAGTGACACTCTATTTGTCTATGTATTCACACATGTATTATGTTTCCGGTTAATACAATTCTAGCATGAATAATAAACATTTATCATGAAATAAGGAAATAAATAATAACTTTATTATTGCCTCTAGGGCATATTTTCTTCAGTCTCCCACTTGCACTAGAGTCAATAATCTAGTTCACAT
>NW_021169784.1:0-1761 GCF_002162155.2 Triticum dicoccoides
GGGTTCAACAACTATGGAAATAACTTCGGGGCCCCAAAACGTTGAGTAATAGTCCATGAAAACGGCCAGAATTGGACAAAACTGTGAGTGTTGACGACGCACACGTAAACACACCCCGGGGATCGTCAATCGAGGAACTCACTTTGGGAAACCAAAACAGTGCGTAATAGTCCAGGAAATGAGCCAGAATTGGCCAAAATTACGAGTGTTGATGACCGACACATAAGCGCAGCTTGGGCTTCAATAACTATGGAAACCACTTTGGGACCCCAAAATGGTGAGTAATAGTCAACAAAATGGGTCAAAATTGGACAAAACTGTGAGTGTTGACGACGGACACGTAAATGCACCCCGAGAATCGTCAATCATGGAAATCACTGTGGGGCCCCAAAACGGTGAGTAATAGTGCACGAAACGGACCAGAATCAGCCAAAAATGTGAGTGTTGATGACCGACATGTAAAAGTGCCCCAGGGTTCGTATGTCGTGGAAATCACTTTGGGACCTGAAAACAGTGAGTAATAATCCATGAAACGGGCCAGAATCAGCCAAAATTGTGTGTTGATGACCGTCGCATAAACGCACCCTGGGGTTTTCCAATCGTGGAAATCACTCCGGATCCCAAGACAGTGATTAATAGTCCACAAAACGGGCCAGAGTCGGCTAAAATTGCGAGTGTTGATGACCTACATGTAATCACACCCTGGGCTTTGTCAATCATGGAAATCACTCTGGGACCCCAAAGAGTTAGTTACAGTCCACGAAACGGGCCAGAATCGGCCAAAATTGCGAGTGTTGTTGACCAAAACGTAATCGCACCCTGGGGTTCAACAACTATGGAAATAACTTTGGGGCCCCAAAATGGTGAGTAATAGTCCATGAAAACGGCCAGAATTGGACAAAACTGTGAGTGTTGACGACGCACACGTAAACACACCCCGGGGATCGTCAATCGAGGAACTCACTTTGGGAAACCAAAACAGTGAGTAATAGTCCAGGAAATGAGCCAGAATTGGCCAAAATTACGAGTGTTGATGACCGACACATAAGCGCAGCTTGGGCTTCAATAACTATGGAAACCGCTTTGGGACCCCAAAATGGTGAGTAATAGTCAACAAAATGGGTCAAAATTGGACAAAACTGTGAGTGTTGACGACGGACACGTAAATGCACCCCGAGAATCGTCAATCATGGAAATCACTCTGGGGCCCCAAAACGGTGAGTAATAGTGCACGAAACGGACCAGAATCAGCCAAAAATGTGAGTGTTGATGACCGACATGTAAAAGCGCCCCAGGGTTCGTATGTCGTGGAAATCACTTTGGGACCTGAAAACAGTGAGTAATAATCCATGAAACGGGCCTGAATCAGCCAAAATTGTGTGTTGATGACCGTCGCATAAACGCACCCTGGGGTTTTCCAATCGTGGAAATCACTCCGGATCCCAAAACAGTGATTAATAGTCCACAAAACGGGCCAGAATCGGCTAAAATTGCGAGTGTTAATGACCTACACGTAATCACACCCTGGGCTTCGTCAATCATGGAAATCACTCTGGGACCCCAAACAGTCAGTTACAGTCCACGAAACGGGCCAGAATCGGCCAAAATTGCGAGTGCTGTTGACCACAACGTAATCGCACCCTGGGGTTCAACAACTATGGAAATAACTTCGGGGCTCCAAAACGTTGAGTAATAGTCCATGAAAACGGCCAGAATTGGACAAAACTGTGAGTGTTGACGACGCACACGTAAACACACCCC
>NW_021169785.1:0-7117 GCF_002162155.2 Triticum dicoccoides
TCCTCCCCACCGCTCCACGGGCCTCCAGAAGCCCTGCATTGCCGCCACGTCGCCGTTCCCCTCTTCGGGCTCCGACCATCATCGCCGTCGAATTCGCCGTCTCCAGCGCGTCTCCGAGCCTGCTTCGACACCCACTGCAACCGCGGTGAGCCCCCGAGTCGTTTCCCCCTTCTTCCCGGGTCTCTTTCGACCTCTAGGCCTTAGCCCCACCTTGGCCGAGAGCTCCACGCCGCCGGCGATGTCGCCGTCGTGGCCACGGTCACCGTAGCGCCCAACCGAGCACACTATCGTGCTCCACGCCTCACTAGGAGCACGCAGCACGCACCAACGCCTCCCCAAACACCCTGCAACGCCGACTCCGACCGCACCCGAACTCCGGCCGCCGCTCACGAGCTCGCCGTCGACGGTACCGGCCACCCCAGGCTCGGCCACCACCACCGTTCGACGCGCGGGAACAAGAGCTCTCCAACGCGCCCAAGAACGGCCTCGCCCGTGCCCTGTAGCGCGATCCCGCATCGCGCCGCCGTCTCGGGCCTCGCCGGCGTCACGTCGCCGGTGGGTTTGACCCACCTTGACCACGGCAGGACCCCCCTGAGTCCCTGACAGGTGGGCCCAGCCCTATAGCTAATTAGGATTAGCGCTAACCACTGTAGTTAACCCCCTGACACTGACCAGTGGGCCCCAGCGCCACTAATTAGTAATTAGGATTAATTTAACCCTGTTTAACCCCCCTGTCACTGACGTGTGGGCCCCACACGTCAGGTTTGACCTCAGCCAGCCGCAGTTGACCACTGACGTCATGATGACGTCATGCTGGCGCAATAACTATAATTTCTGGATTTAATTTAAATCAGGAAATTCCAGAATATAATTTAAACTTCAAAAAATTCATAACTTTTATTCTGTAACTCCAAATTGGACAAATTATATATGAAAAATGATCAGAAAAATCCAATCTATCCATCTGTACCATTTTCATGCATGATTAAACAAGTTAAATTGATGTTTTAAGCAGAACAAGGAAAAGCACTTTAAAAGGCCATATTTGAATTCGAAATTTGAATCCTTGATTCAAATTTGCTCAAACCCTTCTGGTTTTAGTTGCATTAGCCCAACACACTCATATTGCCATGTTTCATGCATGCATCATATTGTTGCACATTGTTTGGTGATGGTTGTGTATCGGTGTCCTTTGCGACAGGTTCTGCCTCCGAGGAGTACCGTGATTACCCTAACGAAGAACCGTATCAGTGCATCGAACCATCAGGCAAGCAACCAACCATTTGATCATATCGATACAATCCCATGTTCTCGCTCCTGCTCTCTTTTACTGCATTAAGACAACGCGATTCAAACTGCTGTGTGCTACGGTAGTTGAACCCATTTCCTCTGCATGACCTGTCATTGCCACAGTAACTAGATGAAACCCACTAGCATGTGTAGGAGTTGATTGAGCCATATGTATGTGTTGTTCCTACCTTGCTATGCCTGCTATGCTTAGAGTCATGTCAGGTCTGGTTCATCTGGGTGATGGCTAGAGTGAAATGATTATATCGGTAATGAGAGTGGTGTGGTGAACACGATTTGGTAAAGGTATCGATGAGAGGCCATGTAGGAGTACATGGTGGGTTGTTTCATTGAAGCCGACCTTAAGCACTAAGATCTGTATGTGTGATTTAAGATACAGCTACTACCATGCATTGGGCCCTGAAATATGACCCCGCTCGACTTCTTATTCACCCTAGCTCTCTGTCCAGGAGTTGCAAGTAGTTTCTGGTGTTTGTAGTCTACTGGAGGCCGTGGACAGCGCTGACCGTAGGGGTGGGCTGTGATGCGGTAGGTACGTGGCACGGTGTACCGAATACCCGTTAGGTATCTCGGGAACCCTGTTCACATCGTTCGGGGCCGTATGGGAAACCTCGGCCGGACTCCCTGCGGATGGAACCTGAATAGGCGATAAACCTGGACTAGAGGCTTAAGTGTTTAGGTAGGTCGTGGTCTACACCCACGTCGGCTTTCGCTTGAAGTCTGCCGAGCACATGTCGTGTGCAGACGCTAAGTGGTGGAAACATGTATGAAGAAGTACACCCCTGCAGGGTTAACATGATCTATTCGAATAGCCGCGTCCGCGGTAAAGGACTACTTGGTTGCCTATACAGTTCATAGACAAGTAAATGGAAACTGATAAAAGCCTCAAGATAAGTGTGAGTGCCGAGGATGGCTCTTCCGTAGGAAGACGGAGGTGGATCCTCGGTAGTGTATTGAAGTGGTGAATAGTGGACTCGTGTGCGCAAAACTATTTCAAGTTGGAGTATCGTAGGATAGTCTAGCCAAGAGTCAAAGCTGGCTTGCTGCAATAACTCCACCAACCCTTCTTGATACTATGCATGTATGTAGGATCTGATGTAAGTCTTGCTGAGTACCTTTGTACTCATGTTGCTATAATCTACATTTTTACAGAAGACGCTGCAACCCCTTCTGATGGGTTCTATGTAGACGTTGACATCAACGAGTAGGCTAAAGACCCAGGTGGTGACCCTGAGCTTGTGATGGACCACGTAGTATAGCTAGGCTTCCAAGCCTCTTTTATTTTACTAGTTGTCTGTACTCAGACAAGTTACTTCCGCTGTTGGCTTGTATGATTGTATGACTTGTATGTTGGGTCGTGAGACCCGTACCTTTGTGTGTATGTTATGTATGGCTCACTGAGCCTTAAATAAAGTACTTGTGTCGTAGAGTCATGTTGTGATGCTTCGTTGTATTTGCACATATCGAGCATATTGTGTGTATGATTGAAATGCTTGGTATGTGTGGGATCTGACTATCTAGTTGTTTATCTTTAGTAGCCTCTCTTACCGGGAAATGTCTCCTAGTGTTACCGCTGAGCCATGGTAGCTTGCTACTGCTCTGGAACACTTAGGCTGGCCGGCATGTGTCCTTCTTCGTTCCTGTGTCTGTCCCTTCGGGGAAATGTCACGCTTTGAGTAACGGAGTCCTGTTAGCCCGCTACAGCCCGGTTTACCGGAGTCCTGCTAGCCCAGTGCTACAGCCCGGACCCACTTGCTGATGACCGACACGTTCGAAGCTGGGTCATGGATGCCTGTCCCTGTAAGTCTGTGCCACTTTGGGTTTACGACTAGTCATGTCAGCCCGGGCTCTTTATCATATGGATGCTAGCGACACTATCATATACGTGAGCCAAAAGGCGCAAACGGTCCCGGGAAAAGGTAAGACGACACCCGTGGGGATACCGTGCGTGAGGCCACAAAGTGATATGAGGTGTTACCAGCTAGATCGATGTGACATCGAGTCGGGGTCCTGACAGCGTTGGCATCAGAGCCGGACTGCCTGTAGGTTCTCCAAGCCAAACTGGTCGATGTTGAGTCTAGAAATTCTTTAGTTATATGTAGGGGAATTGTTTGTGGGATGGAACGTAAGGCTCTTTTTACTCCTTATACCTTATGACTTTCTGATCTGAGTCAGTCCATCCTTCCACCGGGGGTTAAGGAATTAGGATCTGTTCTCTCTATCAGGATCACGAGTTACTAATCAGTAGTACCTTATAAGTTTGATGGTTACCAGCCTAGTTCAGTTCTACTACCACATTATGTTGCCAGAATGGATTCAGAACCTTGTTATGATGATGATGAGTGTATATGTAATCCTTTGTCAAATGTCTCAAAATCCTTCTTGAGCATTTACAGCTGTTATGCTGCCGAAATTTTGCTAGAAATTCTAATGCCCTTGCATTATGATTGTGCTTTCAGATGGCCACTCGCGACCTCAATCAAGTGGTTCGCCTGACTCGATGCCTAGATGTACCCGGCCATACTGCCAAGTTGGTCAGGGTAATGACTGAGGCTGGATACCGCTGGTATCCTGAGTACACGGTCGAAGAGCAATTCCGAGATTTCAATCAAAGCCAAACCCTAAACCCTAAACCCTAAACCCTAAACCCTAAACTCAAAGCCAGTATCTCTGCACTGTCAGGATATTTCCATCTTATCCTGGATCCACCGAGCCTCTTCACTGCTCCTATGGACTCGTGGTTACTATTGAGATGGCTGTGCAGGACGCCGCCTACTCTATGATGACCATTATGCGAGTCAGATCTGGTATATTTCGGGACTCTGATTTCCGGTATATGCCAGGATCACTTCCGGGAGCACAAGGGTATCTCCAGGCTATCTATGCTGACCCCACTCAGGAGGATTCACGGACTCGCACCACTGCTGAGATGCTCGAGGATAAGGACCGAGAAAATCGGGCCTTAAGGCTAGAGCTCTTCAACACCCGTGCTGACCACTGGGCCACTTTGACTCGGTTCGCACCGGCGGTGCAAGCTGGATATTCAGATATGCGCGATCTCTATCCTATGAGATCTGCTCTGCCAGACGTGATGGTTTGGCGTGATGTAGGAGGCATCACCCCACCTCACGGTCCCCGCAGGACACCGTTTGTTGGTCCAAGGCCTCATCCTAGCCCCTATGGTCCACAAGCTCCGCGAGACCGTCTGTTTCCAGATGATCATGTTGAGCTTCCAGGCTATGGAGGTGACTTCTACGAGGACTACTACGGATCGGTCTGAGTTAGTGGTAGTATCACTAGTTCGCACTAGCTGTGTCGTCTATCGTCCCGCGTGACTCGTGGGATATGACCTAGTTTGTACTCCTTCCGGAGGTGTAGAAAAATAATGTATAGGAGCTTGGAATGCCTCCGATGAGATGTAATCCTCTTTTCACCGTAATAGTACTATGTTTGGTCTTGTACTAAACCCTGTATGGTGTGTATGACGATGGAATAAAAGAAGCAGTTTCTGTATCTACCATGTCATACGGATGATCATCTTGCATTCCGAGTTATTTCTTACATTATGAATCCTATGTCGGAATTTTACCATCCTGACTAAATCATTGTCTTGTTTACCTAGGATGGTCAACACGCGCGCTAACCCTGCTTCTCAAGAGCAGGCCGAAGGCAGTGAAGCCAGGGATGTAAATCTGCCTCATCCTCCTTCACTAGCCGAGGTGATGATGGAAGCTGAGAGAAACAAGCGGGAGACAAACCATTTGTTGGAGCGTATTGAACAGAATACAGCACACCATCAGAGGGCTAACGTGGTGTCACTCAGTGATTTTATCAAATTGCATCCACCCACGTTCCACCACTCCGTCGAGCCTCTCGACGCTGATGACTGGCTTCGCAGTATCTCTCACAAACTGCGTTCCGCGCTGGTAGCGGAGGCTGACAAGGTCACCTTTGCTGCATATCATCTTGAAGGCCCCGCCAGTCTATGGTGGGAGAATTATGGAGCTATGCGCCCAGCGGGCCATGTCACAACTTGGGCTGAGTTCAGCGAGGCTTTCCGTGAACATCACATTCCGGAGGGTCTCATGGACCGTAAACGTGAAGAATTTTGCAGTTTCACCCAAGGCCGACTTTCTGTGGATGCCTATAGCAGGGAGTTTGGTAATCTCGCCCGATATGCAACTGAGGAAGTGTCTACTGACGCCAAGAAGCAAGCAAGGTTCCATAAGGGCCTTAGTCCTGAGCTTCGCCGTGACCTCCGTCTGCATGAGTGCACATCTTTTTCGAAACTTGTCAACAAAGCCATCAGTGCTGAAACTGGTCAGACTGACTATGACGCAACCCGCAAGCATGGACGTGACACGGGTTCCTCATCCGGTGCTGGTTCTCAGAAGCGCCGCGTGTGGGTGCCCAACACCGCCCTGCCACCCAGGTTTACACCGAGGCCATCTTTCCAGGCGCCTCGCCCTGTACAACAGTCTGCTCCAGCCAAGCCCTATGGGGGTCCAACCAATAATGTTCCTCCACGTACCAGTTCCGTGACTTGTTTCAAGTGTGGGGAATCTGGTCACTATATGCGTGAATGCCCCCAGACCAACCCCAATCAATCTGCTAAAGCTGTTGGCCGTGGCAAGCCGACAGGAAAAATATTCCACGCCAAGCCGGTCACCGCTTCACGTGGCCATGTCAACTGTATCTCTGCCGAAGAAGCTCAAGAGGATCCCAACGTCGTTCTCGGTACGCTTCTTGTTAACTGCCACCCGGCATCTGTTCTTTTCGATACAGGAGCCTCTCATTCTTTTATATCCGAAAGTTATGCTCGTTTGCATAACATTGCATTCTGTGACATGCCATCCACTATGGAAATTTCTACCCCTGGTTCTAGATGGCAGACCTCTAGGGTAAGTTATGGAAATGAAATCCAAGTCGACAGACTTGTTTTCCTCGCGTCTTTGATAGCCCTTAAATCTTCAGATATTAATATCATTCTGGGTATGGACTGGATGTCGGCTCATCATGCCCAAATCGATTGCTTCTCTAGGACTGTTCAACTCACCCATCCTTCGGGAAAGATAGTCAATGTCTTGACCCGAATAGCCAAGCGACAATTATATTCTCTTAACGCCAGCCCTTTGCCAGACCTTGAGGATGTTCCGGTAGTCCATGACTTCCCGGATGTCTTTCCAGAGGAATTGCCAGGTGTTCCACCTGACAGGGATGTTGAGTTTGTAATAGACCTCATTCCAGGAACCATTCCGATTGCTAGAAGACCTTATAAGATGGCACCCCTAGAACTAGCCGAGCTTAAGAAACAACTCGATGAGTCCTTGAAAAAGGGTTTCATCCGACCTAGCTCTTCTCGGTGGGCTTGCCCCGTCCTATTCGTCAGGAAGAAGGATGGTACGGACCGGATGGTTGTAGATTACCGACCTGTCAATTTGGTCACAATCAAGAACAAATATCCACTTCCCAGGATCAACGACCTGTACGATCAGCTCGCTGGATCCTCAGTCTTCTCCAAGATGGATTTGAGGTTGGGCTACCATCAAATCAAAATCAGAAACGGGGACATTCCTAAAACGGCCTTTGTTACTCGTTATGGCCAATACGAGTACACCGTCATGTCCTTCGGTTTAACCAACGCTCCAGCCACCTTTTCTCGGTTAATGAACTCAATCTTCATGGAGTATTTGGATAAATTCGTCGTGGTTTACCTCGATGATATACTCATCTACTCCAAGAACGAGGAAGAACATGCCGAACATCTAAGGCTAGTGTTGCAGAAACTTCGAGAGCATCGCCTTTATGC
>NW_021169786.1:0-491 GCF_002162155.2 Triticum dicoccoides
TGAGTAATAGTCCATGAAACGGGGCAGAATCGGCCAAAACTATGAGTGTTGATGACCGACACATAAGCGCACCTTGGGGTTCAACAAGATGTGAAATCACTTTGGGACCCCAAAACGGTGAGTAATAGTCCACGAAACGGGTCAGAATCGGCCAAAACTATGAGTGTTGATGACCGACACGTAAACGCACCACAGGGTTCGTTACTCGTGGACATCACTCCGGGACTCCAAAACAGTGAGTAATAGTCCATGAAACGGGCCAGAATCGGCCAAAACTTTGAGTGTTGATGACCGACACGTAAGCGCACCTTGGGGTCTAACAAGAATGGAAATCACTTTGGGACCCCAAAACGGTGACTAATAGTCCACAAAACGGGTCAGAATCGGCCAAAACTGCGAGTGTTGATACCGACACGTAAACGCACCCGAGGGTTCGTTACTCGTGGAAATCCATCCGGGACCCCAAAACAGTGAGTAATAGTCCATGAAAC
>NW_021169787.1:0-915 GCF_002162155.2 Triticum dicoccoides
AGTTTCCGCTTATTCTGCAGCCCCTGTTTTGAGTTACAAATGTGAGCAACTGCACCGGTATCAAATACCCAGGAGCCACTACGGGCACTAGTAAGGTACACATCAATTACATGTATATCACATATACCTTTGGTTTTGCCGGCCTTCTTATCCGCTAAGTACTTAGGGCAGTTCCGCTTCCAGTGACCGCTTCCCTTGCAATAAAAGCACTCAGTCTCGGGCTTGGGTCCATTCTTTGGCTTCTTCCCGGCAGCTTGCTTGCCGGGCGCGGCAACCTCCTTGCCGTCCTTCTTGAAGTTCTTTTTACCCTTGCCTTTCTTGAACTTAGTGGTTTTATTGACCATCAACACTTGATGTTCCTTCCTGACTTCTACCTCCGCTGATTTCAGCATAGCAAATACTTCAGGAATGGTCTTTTCCATCCCCTGCATATTGAAGTTCATCAAAAGCTCTTGTAGCTTGTTGGAAGCGACTGGAGGATTCTGTCAATGACCGCATCATCCGGGAGATTAACTCCCAGCTGAGTCAAGCGGTTATGCAATCCAGACATAGTGAGTATGTGCTCACTGACAGAACTGTTTTCCTCCATCTTACAGCTGAAGAATTTGTCGGAGACTTCATATCTCTCGACCCGGGCATGAGCTTGGAAAACCATTTTCAGCTCTTCGAACATCTCATATGCTCCATGTCTCTCAAAACGCTTTTGGAGGCCCGGCTCTAGGCTGTAAAGCATGCCGCACTGAACGAGGGAGTAGTCATCGAAACGTGCCTGCCAAGCGTTCATAACGTCTTGTTCCGCAGGGAGAACGGGTGCGTCACCAAGCGGTGCTTGTAGGACATAATCTTTCTTGGCAGCTATGAGGATGATCCTCAGGTTCCGGACCCAGTCCGTATAGTTGCTGCCATCGTCTTTCA
>NW_021169788.1:0-3039 GCF_002162155.2 Triticum dicoccoides
GAGTCACTTGTCTCACTCAAGTGGTAGGGGTTGTGGCTCTCCTCGCATGGGAATTGGGGCAACTCATCATATATGGGGCTATAAGTCACTCTCACTCTCAATATGGTGACAAAAGTCACTCAAGTCATCAAACGTTGTCGTGGTCGAAGGGAAAATCCTGTGCTCAACCATCTCATCACCATCTCCGTGGATGAAAGCCGAAGATCGAAGATCATTGCTCTCCTCCATGACCGAAGGGAAAATCCCATGCTCGATCATCTCGTCACAGTCACTATGGATGAAGGCCAAAGATGGCACATCATCACTCTCGCCTCCAAATATGAAAGTATTGATGAGGACATGACTACCTTGGATACGACCAAAAATATTGCATACATGTATATTTGTGAGGTGATTTCTAATGCAAACTATGCAATAATTTATTTATGTCATCCTGGACAAAAATACCTCATAGACTTTTGTGCCATGTCTAATTGCAGGTGTATGTGACATTTGTACAATCCACATATGAAGATAAGGGAAAAATAGAAGTTTATGTGCTGTTCAAAAAGTCCTCTCACGTCACTTTTGGGCCAAGAGAAGATAGAGTCCAAGTCTCTCACATTCTGGATTCAGATTCGAACTGCACAGACATACCTGACTCAAAACTCCAATAACTCCTTCATACAAACTCCAAATTGGGTGATTCTTTTTTTGTTGGAAAGTAGATTTCGTGCACTTTCCAACACAATTGGATCCACCTTCAAATTCGTCCGGAGCGTTGAGTTATGGACAAAACAATCTGACGTTGCAGCAGAATCCGAGTCAAACTACAATCCCAAAGGTGTTGCATCACCTCCACTTGAGCCCATGAGCCTTGTACGGCCTAGGGTTAGTTTTAGGCTTCCTTGGGAGGTCCTCCCACCTCCTTGGCCGCCACCCCTTGCTCCTATATAAGTAGATCCATCTAGTATCTTTTTGCTTGGGTTTTGTTTAGATTAAAAGTTTGCCATAGCTGCAACTTTGCGTACTTCGTTTGTGTTCAATGACCAGACCAAGACGTCACAGAACCCCACCTTGATCAATAAAGCTTTCGTCTTATATTCGCAATATCTAGATTGCAATCTCAGTTTCTTGCTTGTTCTTTGTTTTGCTCATAGGAAATAGACCCTCATGGTCAGGTTGATCGTGCTCCGGCGTGGTCAATAACCCTCGCAAGTTGGTTTAGCGATTGCTAAGGCATGACGTCTTCACACAATCGTAGTCGGATCGTCAAAGTCGACTCCCACAGAAAACGATAGCTATCTCATCGAAACATCCAGACACCTTACCTCTATCAAGTGGTATCAGAGCCAAGTTGCTCAGTGAGAATTTCCATTTTTCCTATATTAGATTTTTTTTCTTACCTATTGTCCAAGAGAAAGCTAAAAAAAGTTAGATCTATTCATCCTTTGTCCAAGCTAGTCTAAGCCATTGCAATTTTCTTTTCATTGCTTGCATAGTTTAATTATCGGTTTCATCGTCGTGTCGAGTTGCTGGTCTTAGTGTCTAGTTCATTTAGAGTTTCGAGTTCTGTTCACATTAGTCAAGCCGCCATTGCATCGTTATCCCTTCCGCAGTCCACCACCCATCCATCAATTTCCACCACGCGCTGCCCATCATTCATTGTCATAATCATAGTTGAGATCGTTCACATCTTCGCTTGATCCAATCTGCATCTTATCTAGTTTGTTTTGGAAAGAGGGAGAGAGAAAAAAAGACAGAGAAAAAATTTGAAAGAAAAAAAGAAAAAGCGAAAAATGTGAGGAAAAAAAGAGAGAAAGAAAAACAAAATTCAGATGTATCTAGACTCAATCTCGTAGTCGAACTCGGATTGGAATCTGTTTTGTGCACTGTTCAGTAAAACAGGCATAACTTTCTCATACGAAGTCCGTTTTGGCTCTGAGAGTACTCAAATGAAAGCTAGCAATGAGCCGCATGTAAATAGTTGCAGAAACTAGTTCAATATTTGGCTGAAGGAAATATGCCCTAGAGGCAATATTAAAGTTGTTATTTATATTTCCTTATATCATGATGAATATTTATTATTCACGCTAGAATTGTATTAACCAGAAACTTAGTACATGTGTGAATACATAGACAAACAGAGTGTCACTAGTATGCCTCTACTTGACTAGCTCGTTAATCAAAGATGGTTAAGTTTCCTAACCATAGACATGAGTTTTCATTTGATAAACATGATGACATCATTAGAGAATGATGTTATTGACATGACCCATCCGTTAGCTTAGCACTATTATTGTTTAGTTTATTGCTATTGCTTTCTTCATAACTTATACATGTTCCTATGACTATGAGATTATGTAACTCCCGAATACCGGAGGAGCACTTTGTGTGCACTCAAATGTCACAACGTAACTGGGTGATTATAAAGATGCTCTACAGGTGTCTCCAATGGTGTTTCTTGAGTTGGCATAGATCGAGATTAGGATTTGTCACTCCGACTGTCGGAGAGGTATCTCTGGGCCCTCTCGGTAATGCACATCACTATAAGCCTTGCAAGCAATGTGACTAATGAGTTAGTTTCGGGATGTTGCATTACGAAACGAATAAAGAGACTTGCCGGTAACGAGATTGAACTAGGTATGATGATACCGACGATCGAATCTCGGGTAAGTAACATACCGATAACAAAGGGAACAACGTATGTTGTTATGCAGTTTGACCGATAAAGATCTTCGTAGAATATGTAGGAACCAATATGAGTATCCAGGTTCCGCTATTGGTTATTGACCGAGATGAGTCTCGGTCATGTTTACATAGTTCTCGAACCCGTAGGGTCCACACGCTTAACCTTCGACAACGATCGGTATTATGAGTTAATGTGTTTTGATGTACCGAAGGTAGTTCGGAGTCCCAGATGAGATCATAGACATGACGAGGAGCCTCGAAATGGTCGAGACATAAAGATTGATATATTGGATAACTAAATTCGGACACCAGAATGGTTCCGAGGTGTATTGGGTATTTATCGGAGTGCCGGAAGGGTTATCGGAACCA
>NW_021169789.1:0-1470 GCF_002162155.2 Triticum dicoccoides
TATGATGTTTGAGTAGATCCGTTTTGTCCTATGGGTTAATCGTGATCTTGGTGGTATGATATTGTTTTTTATTTATGGTGTTGTCCTACAGTGCCCTCGTCTTGCAACATGATGGACCCCCGCAGTTGGGTGTTGCAATATGTTCATGGTTCGCTTACAGTGGGTTGCGAGAGTGGTAGAAACTTAAACCCGAGTAGGTGGGGTATGTACACTAGTAGAAAACACGGCTTACGTTCAGGCAAGATAAGCCCATTAGTCCCGGTTCAGTCACGAACCGGGACCCATGGGCCCATTGGTCCCGGTTCGTGAGGCCAGGGGGCCTGCCGGGCCTCGTCAGGACATTGGTCCCGGTTCGTTTGGCCCCTTAGGTCCCAGATGGTAGGACGAACCGGGACCAATGGGCCTCGCTCCTGGCCCACCACCATTGGTCCCAGTTGGTGGCTTGAATCGGGACCAAAGGCTTCCCTTTAGTCCCGGTTCATGCCACCAACCGGGACCAATGAGATACTTATGTATACCCCGTCGCGTAAGAGCAGAGCACGCTGCTTTGAATTTTCTGGCAGGCGAGGGGAGATGGCTTTTGTGATTAAAACATTAAAAGCTACCCCGGAAGCTACCCCGCCATCCTACTGGAGAACGAGAGTGGCTTCCGCCGAGCTGCTTCAGTTGGAGCCTGTCTTCACGGCTCTTGCTAGCTACCCCGTGGATGCTATCACAGAGTCTCAACTTTTCCACCTTATGTCGCAATGGCAGAACTACAAAGTTAAGGCGGTTGTCCGCTCTCTTCGACCTCCAGAACCCGGCGCAACTTTTCACTATCGTCCAATTCCAGAAGGATATGCTACGGTGATGGTGGACGAAATAACAGAGGGATTTGAGGAGCTCGTGCTTGACCACCCTACCGGTGAAGGGGAGACTAGGCTGGGTTCTGCTCTGAAGACTCCATGCCTATGGCGGAAGGAGCTCATCAACCTTCCGAACTGGACACCTCGCCTCCTTGTCCTCCTCCGGTGAGTCAGGGCCCTCCGCCTCCTCCTCCGCCTGCTCCTCCGGCGACTGATCAGGGCACTCCGCCTCCTTCTTCATCGCGTGGCGGCAATCCGCCTCCTTCTCCGCCTGTGCCGGCGCGTCCGACCGGCCAGCCTCCTCCTGCTCCGCCTCATCAGCAAGGGTGGAAGAGACCCTCCGCGGCTCCGGCTGCTTCGGCGCATCGTAGTCCTTCTCCTCCGCCTTGTAAGCAATGAAAGAAGAAAGACGCAACCGCTCGGCCTGGCCCGGCGTCTAGCAGTACAGCCAGAGGCGGGAGGCAATACAGATTCGGTCCATCGCTCAAGACTCCAGAGAAGTTACCATACGAGATGACCGAACACGAAAACGCGGAGATCTGTCAAGCCCAAGTGAAGGACAACTTTGAAACGCAAAGAGCTAAGAAATATCCACCTCCGGAGGAGAAGATAGATCCGGTGAAAG
>NW_021169790.1:0-1281 GCF_002162155.2 Triticum dicoccoides
GATCAGCTCGCTGGATCCTCAGTCTTCTCCAAGATGGATTTGAGGTTGGGCTACCATCAAATCAAAATCAGAAACGGGGACATTCCTAAAACGGCCTTTGTTACTCGTTATGGCCAATACGAGTACACCGTCATGTCCTTCGGTTTAACCAACGCTCCAGCCACCTTTTCTCGGTTAATGAACTCAATCTTCATGGAGTATTTGGATAAATTCGTCGTGGTTTACCTCAATGATATACTCATCTACTCCAAGAACGAGGAAGAACATGCCGAACATCTAAGGCTAGTGTTGCAGAAACTTCGAGAGCATCGCCTTTATGCCAAATTTTCTAAATGTGAATTCTGGTTGTCAGAAGTGACCTATCTGGGTCATGTAATATCTGGTAAAGGTATTGCTGTTAACCCTGAGCGAGTTCAAGCCGTCCTTAATTGGACTCCACCTGAATCGGTCAAGCAAGTTCGGAGTTTTCTAGGCTTAGCGAGCTATTGTCGTCGCTTTGTCGAGAACTTCTCCAAGGTTGCTAAACCTCTAACCGAACTCCTCAAGAAAGATAAAAAGTTCGAATGGACTCCACAATGTGAGCACAGTTTTCAGGAACTGAAAAGACGCCTGACTTCTGCTCCCGTACTGGTACCGCCAGACTTCTCCAAGGACTTTGTTATCTACTGCGACGCCTCGCGACAAGGACTAGGATGCATTCTCATGCAAGATCGACACGTAATTGCTTACGCTTCACGGCAATTGCACCCACATGAGGAGAATTATCCTACTCATGATCTAGAGCTTGCAGCCGTAGTCTATGCACTTAAGACCTGGCGACATTACCTCCTCGGTAATCGTTGCGAAATATTCACTGATCACCAAAGTCTGAAGTACATCTTCACCCAACCGGATCTGAATCTCAGGCAAAGACGTTGGGTTGAATTGATCACAGACTTCGACTTAGGAATAACCTACACCCCAGGGAAAGCCAACGTCATGGCTGATGCGCTAAGTCGTAAATCTTATTGTAACAACCTGATGTTACAACAAAGTCAACCGCTTCTCCATGATGAATTTCGGAAGCTTAACCTTCACATTGTACCTCAAGGTTTTCTTTCCACCTTGGTAGCAAAACCTACTCTTACGGATCAAATCATCGCTGCCCAGAAGCGAGATAAGGGAATATCTAAAATCAAAGAGAACATTGCTAGCGGAGGTGCTAGTTGTTTCTCCACAAATGATCATGGTGTTGTGTACTTTGAGAACCGTCTAGTGGTTCCCAAGAACCAGCATCTACGG
>NW_021169791.1:0-941 GCF_002162155.2 Triticum dicoccoides
GTGGCCGGCCCCCCTCTCTCCCTTCCCCTCCGAGGAATCCTAGTTGGACTAGGATTGGGGGGAGGAATCCTACTCCCAGAGGGAGTAGGACTCTCCTGCGCCTCCCTCTTTGGCCGGCCAGCCTCCCCTCCTCTCCTCCTTTATATACGGAGGCAGGGGCACCTCTAAACACACAAGTTGACACAAGTTGATCCACGTGATCGATTCCTTAGCCGTGTGCGGTGCCCCCTGCCACCATATTCCTCGATAATACTGTAGCGGAGTTTAGGCGAAGCCCTGCTGCTGTAGTTCATCAAGATCGTCACCACGCCGTCGTGCTGACGAAACTCTTCCCCGACACTTTGCTGGATCGGAGTCCGGGGATCGTCATCGAGCTGAACGTGTGCTCGAACTCGGAGGTGCCGTAGTTTCGGTGCTTGATCGGTTGGATCGTGAAGACGTACGACTAGTTCCTCTACGTCGTGTCATTGCTTCCGCAGTCGGTCTGCGTTGTGTACGTAGACAACACTCTCCTCTCGTTGCTATGCATCACATGATCCTGTGTGCGCGTAGGAAAAATTTTGAAATTACTACGAAACCCAACAGTGGTATCAGAGCCTAGGTTAATGATGTTGATGTTATATGCACGAGTAGAACACAAGTGAGTTGTGGACGATACAAGTCATACTGCCTACCAGCATGTCATATTTTGGTTCAGCGGTATTGTTGGACGAGACGACCCGGACCAACCTTACGCGTACGCTTACGCGAGACCGGTTCCCTCGACGTGCTTTGCACAGAGATGGCTTGCGGGCGACTGCCTCTCCAACTTTAGTTGAACCAAGTATGGCTACGCCCGGTCCTTGCGAAGGTTAAAACGGAGTCTATTTGACAAACTATCGTTGTGGTTTTGATGCGTAGGTGAGATTGGTTCTTACTTAAGCCCGTAGCAGCCACGTAAA
>NW_021169792.1:0-2223 GCF_002162155.2 Triticum dicoccoides
GATGAAGGATGGCGCTGCCTCCCTGGCAAATGGGATCGGAGGAAGGGGCTCTACGTCGTGAATGTCGGCGAGGCAGCGGCCGAAGGCGAGCCCGACGGTGAGCACGGGTGTTCGTCCCATGAAATAGGCGGCCACGGAGGGCGGATCTGAGGCCACCCCAATCGCCGGTGGCCCTTCCTCCCATCGCTCATCGCCTCCATTCTCTCTCTCCTCTAAATCTTTGTCGCCCCTGCCTGATTCTGGCCGACGCCATCCGGCTCTCGCATCGACCACCACCAGCACGGCTGCGGACGAGGCGCAACCGCAGACGCCGCCGCCGCCATCCTCATCCACCTCCTCCACCATCCTTCCCAGCCGTCGTCGGGGGCACCCGCCATCTGCGCTCTAGCCCACCCGCTCCCTCCTATCCCCTCCCCCTGCCTGCCAGCTCCGTGATCCATCGCATAGATGGCAGGTACTACAGCGACCTCCTCCCCAGCGGATCCGGCCTCCTCCGATGGAGATCCATCCTAGGCACCGCCTTATTCTCATGCGTGCACGTCTATATCAACGTCTCATTCCACCTCACCTGAGCCTTTACCTTCCCACCTCTGCTTCAGATCCACATCACTTTGCAAGGTATGTGCTTGATTGTTCCGAACTGGATCGTTGATTATGCAAGGTACTTTGGGTGTCGTCATTGACGGCAATTGTCACGCCATGCTACCATCGGAGGGGTCCCTCATCGATGATTAGGGTCTTCCGAACTGCACGAGCTCCATTGAGAAGGATGTTTTTAATTCTGGTTTTGCCTACATGCTTTCTTTGCCTGTATCTACTTAGCTAATGTCTTCTTATAGATAGTAGCTGCTGAAGTGGTGATCAAAGTTGTTCACTATAAGGAAACAACCATGATAACAAAAGTGTATATTCCCTGACCTTTGACCTGAAGTACTTTTTCATTAGAAACTTGCAATAGCCAGGCATTGAAATTAGCAACAGCTTCGTACGTACTGAACTAATTTGCAGCAACACGTACTGAACTAAGTTAGGTTATGCTCATCGTTCCAACATGCTTAGTGATAACCACCTAGCAAGCTGATCAAACATGAAAAAATTGAAGTGCTACTGCTAATCGTACTATTCTGAATGTGAAAATCTATTTAATTGGCTCTTCTCTAATTGTACACTTGCATAAATCTCAGATCTTGCAAATTACAGTATAACCATAAAAGTCATGCTTTGACTCCTATAGGGCCTTTTGCACTTTAATATGACTAATAATTTGCCTTAATATCACAGATTGTATTACTACCTTTCTAAGTGAATGACATTCAAGAAGGTCATTAAATAAAACCAAGAAATCCTTCTGGTATTGGAGTGTAGGAAAGTTGAGACTATAAAACCAAAAGGTTATATTTACGTTTATTAGAGAAGGTTCTTTAATTTTTATAGGAAAACACAAAATGTTGCGATGTAGAGTCTAGGTGGTGGGCCTCCTTGATCCACTTGGTGGATGAGGGCGACTCCGGTCCTGGCACCCATAGTGCCAGTGATCCAAAAATCATAGGGCCTAGATATAGCTCTAGCAGACGTATGCGGCTTGCGCATCGAGCTTGGTCGTCTCGAGCATGGAGATAGGCGAGTTGTAGACCAAGTGCTGGTACAGAGATAGGCGAGTTGTAGACAAGAGCTGGTGGGCAGCAAGAAACGCATGCACACCAAAGAACAAATCTGAGTCACATGCCTACTTTTATTGGTTTCTACAAAGAGCGGCTAGCTTAGATCTTAGACCAGTCGGTCACTGTCGAGGTCGCCAAGGTGATCTTACAGCACCGCCGTGGGGATTTCTCATGATTTTATGTAGGCAAGCCGCAAGCGGTGGTGGTGATTGGCTGGGTGGTGTCGCTGCCTTGGGAAGAGACGAAGTGATGGTAAATACAAGAAGTAGTATTGCCTAATTCATTGTTCATATGAATATACAAACATTTGCATATTTACAATAATTAATATCACCAAAAAAATCTATGAACAGAAAAAAATCTAATTTTTCTAAAAACAATATTTTGCATTGTTCACATACACATATACATTATAGCCACATACACATATACATCACATATGAACAAAAAAATTAAAGTAATAAAAATAAAAAAACAGAGCCGGGCGGCGGCTCACAGCGCGGGGACAGGCGAGGGCGCCGGCGCGCGGGGGCGGGACGGGGCAGGGGCTGGGCGACGGCGA
>NW_021169793.1:0-1971 GCF_002162155.2 Triticum dicoccoides
ACGATTTTCTTAGCCTGCAAACTAAGGGAGAAAAGCTCAATCGTTGAGCTTGTGCTCAGATTGTCTGAGCACAACAATCACTTGAATCGAGTGGGAGTTGATCCTCCAGATGAGATAGTGATGTTTCCCCAAAGTCATTGCCACCAAGCTGCTAGAGCTTCGTGATTAACTATAACATATCAGGGATAGATATGATGATCCTTGAAATATTCATGATGTTTGACACCGCGAAAGTAGAAATCAAGAAGGAGCATCAATTGTTGATGGTTGGTGAAACCACTAGTTTCAAGAAGGGCAAGGGAACAAAGGGATACTTCATGAAACGGCAATTCAGCTGCTGCTCTAGTGAAGAAACCCAAGGTTGAACCCAAACCCGAGACTAAGTGCTTCTGTAATAAAGGGAACAACCACTGGAGCAGCATTACCCTAGATACTTGGTAGATGAGAAGGCTGGCAAGGTCAATAGAAGTATATTGGATATACATTATGTTAATGTGTACTTTACTAGTACTCCTAGTAGCACCAGGGTATTGGATACCGGTTCGGTTGCTAAGTGTTAGTAACTCGAAATAAAAACTACGGAATAAACGGAGACTAGCTAAAGGTGAGCTGACGATATATGTTGGAAGTGTTTCCAAGGTTGATATGATCAAGCATCGCACGCTCCCTCTACCACCGAGATTGGTGTTTGCGTTGAGCATAGACATGATTGGATTATGTCTATCGCAATACGGTTATTCATTTAAGGAGAATAATGGTTACTCTATTTTTGAATAATACCTTCAATGGTCTTGCACCTAAAGGAATGGTTTATTGAATCTCGGTCGTAGTGATACACATTTTCATGCCAAAAGATATAAGATAGTAATGATAGTACCACTTACTTGTGGCACTGCCATGTAAGTCATAATGGTATAAAATGCATGAAGAAGCTCCATGTTGATGGATCTTTGGACTCACCGTTTTTGAAAAGTTTGAGACATGCGAACCATGTCTATTGGTGTATATGCATGAAGAAACTCCATGCAAATGGATCGTTCGGACTCACTTGATTTTGAATCACTTGAGATATGCAAATCATACCACATGGGCAAGATGACTGAAAAGCCTCATTTTCAGTAAGATGGAACAAGATAGCAACTTGTTGGAAGTAACACATTTTGATGTGTGCAGTCGAATGAGTGCTGAGGCATGCAGTGAATATCATTATGTTCTTACTTCACAGATGATTCGAGTAAATGTTGAGTATATTTACTTGATGAAACACAAATCTGAATTATTGAATGGTTCAAGTAATTTCAGAGTGAAGTAGCAGATCATTGTGACAAGAGGATAAAATGTCTATGATATGATCATAGAGATGAATATCTGAGTTACGAGTTTTGGCACACAATTAAGACATTGTGGAAATTGTTTCGCAATTAATACCGCCTGGAACACCATAATGTGATGGTGTGTCCGAACATCATAGTTGCACCCTATTGGATATGGTGCGTACCATGATGTCTCTTATCGAATTACCACTATCGTTCATGGGTTAGGCATTAGAGACAACCACATTCACTTTAAATAGGGCACCACGTAATTCCGATGAGATGACTGTTGGGGAACGTTGCAGAAAACAAAAAATTTCCTACTCGTTTCACCAAGATCATCTAGGAGTTCATCTAGCAACGAGTGATTAGATGCATCTACATACCTTTGTAGATCGCGAGCGGAAGCGTTCAAAAGAACGGTGATGATGTAGTCGTACTCGACGTGATCCAAATCACCGATGACCAGCGCCGAACGGACGGCACCTCCGCGTTCAACACACGTACGGAACAGCCACGTCTCCTCCTTCTTGATCCAGCAAGGGAGGGAGGAGAGGTTGAGGGAGATGGCACCAGCGGTAGCACGACGGCGTGGTGTTGATGGAGCTGCAGTACTCCGGCAGAGCTTCGCTAAGCACTATGGAGGTGGAGGAGGTGT
>NW_021169793.1:2056-13297 GCF_002162155.2 Triticum dicoccoides
GGCGTTCAGGTATGAAGTCCCTCCTCTCCCCCACTATATATAGGAGGGCCAAGGGGGGGTGGCCGGCCCTAGGAGATCCAATCTCCTAGGGGGTGCGGCGGCCAAGGGGGTTTCCCTCCCCCCCAAGGCACCTAGGAGGTGCCTTCCCCTCCTAGGACTCTTTCCCCCTTAAACCCTAGGCGCATGGGCCTATGTGGGGCTGGTGCCCTTGGCCCATTAGGCCAAGGCGCACCCCCTACAGCCCATGTGGCCCCCCCGGGACAGGTGGACCCACCCGGTGGACCCCCGGGACCCTTCCGGTGGTCCCGGTACAATACCGATAACCCCGAAACTTGTCCCGATGCCCGAAACAGGACTTCCCTTATATAAATCTTTACCTCCGGACCATTCCGGAACTCCTCGTGACGTCCGGGATCTCATCCGGGACTCCGAACAACATTCGGGTTACTGCATATACATATCCCTACAACCCTAGCGTAACCGAACCTTAAGTGTGTAGACCCTACGGGTTCGGGAGACAAGCAGACATGACCGAGACGACTCTCCGGTCAAGAACCAACAGCGGGATCTGGATACCCATGTTGGCTCCCACATGCTCCACGATGATCTCATCGGATGAACCACGATGTCGAGGATTCAATCAACCCCGTACGCTATTCCCTTTGTCTATCGATATGTTACTTGCCCGAGATTCGATCGTCGGTATCCCAATACCTCGTTCAATCTCGTTACCGGCAAGTCACTTTACTCGTGCCGTAATGCATGATCCCGTGACCAGACACTTGGTCACTCTGAGCTCATTATGATGATGCATTACCGAGTGGGCCCAGTGATACCTCTCCGTCATACGGAGTGACAAATCCCAGTCTTGATCCATGTCACCCAACAGACACTTTCGGAGATACCCGTAGTCTACCTTTATAGTCACCCAGTTACGTTGTGATGTTTGGCATACCCAAAGCACTCCTACGGTATCCGGGAGTTACACGATCTCATGGTCTAAGGAAAAGATACTTGACATTGGAAAACTCTAGCAAACGAACTTATACGATCTTGTGCTATGTTTAGGATTGGGTCTTGTCCATCACATCATTCTCCTAATGATGTGATCTCGTTATCAATGACATCCAGTGTCCATAGTCAGGAAACCATGACTATCTGTTGATCAACGAGCTAGTCAACTAGAGGCTCACTAGGGACATGTTGATGTCTGTTATTCACACATGTATTATGATTTCCTGATAACACAATTATAGCATGAATAAAGACAATTATCATGAACAAGGAAATATAATAATAATGCTTTTATTATTGCCTCTAGGGCATATTTCCAACAGTCTCCCACTTGCACTAGAGTCAATAATCTAGTTACATTGTGATGAATCGAACACCCATGGAATTCTGGTGTTGATCATGTTTTGCTCTAGGGAGAGGTTTAGTCAACGGATCTGCTACATTCAGGTCCGTATGTACTTTACAAATCTCTATGTCTCCATCTTGAAGATTTTCACGAATGGAGTTGAAGCGACGCTTGATGTGCCTTGTCTTCTTGTGAAACCTGGGCTCCTTGGCAAGTGCAATAGCTCCAGTGTTGTCACAGAAGAGCTTGATCGGCCCCGACGCATTGGGTATGACTCCTAGGTCGGTGATGAACTCCTTCACCCATATTGCTTCATGTGCTGCCTCCGAGGCTGCCATGCACTCCGCTTCACATGTAGATCCCGCCACGACGCTTTGCTTGCAACTGCACCAGCTTACTGCCCCACCATTCAAAATATACACGTATCCGGTTTGTGACTTAGAGTCATCCAGATCTGTGTCGAAGCTAGCGTCGACGTAACCCTTTACGACGAGCTCTTCGTCACCTCCATAAACGAGAAACATTTCCTTAGTCCTTTTCAGGTACTTCAGGATATTCTTGACCGCTGTCCAGTGTTCCTTGCCGGGATTACTTTGGTACCTTCCTACCAAACTTACGGCAAGGTTTACATCAGGTCTGGTACACAGCATGGCATACATAATAGAACCTATGGCTGAGGCATAGGGGATGACGCTCATCTCTTCTATATCTTCTGCCGTGGTCGGACATTGAGCTGAGCTCAATTTCATACCTTGCAACACAGGCAAGAACCCCTTCTTGGATTGATCCATATTGAACTTCTTCAATATCTTATCAAGGTATGTGCTTTGTGAAAGACCTATGAGGCGTCTTGATCTATCTCTATAGATTTTGATGCCTAATATATAAGCAGCTTCTCCAAGGTCCTTCATTGAAAAACTTTTATTCAAGTAGGCCTTGATGCTGTCCAAGAGTTCTATGTCATTTCCCATCAAAAGTATGTCATCTACATATAATATGAGAAATGCTACAGAGCTCCCACTCACTTTCTTGTAAACGCAGGCTTCTCCATAAGTCTGTGTAAACCCAAACGCTTTGATCATCTCATCAAAGCGAATGTTCCAACTCCGAGATGCTTGCACCAGCCCATAAATTGAGCGTTGGAGCTTGCACACTTTGTCAGCATTCTTAGGATCGACAAAACCTTCCGGCTGCATCATATACAATTCTTCCTTAAGGAAACCATTAAGGAATGCCGTTTTGACGTCCATTTGCCATATTTCGTAATCATAGAATGCGGCAATTGCTAACATGATTCGGACGGACTTCAGCTTCGCTACCGGTGAGAAAGTCTCATCGTAGTCAACCCCTTGAACTTGTCGATAACCCTTAGCGACAAGCCGAGCTTTATAGATGGTCACATTACCATCCGCGTCTGTCTTCTTCTTAAAGATCCATTTATTTTCTATGGCTCGCCGTTCAACGGGCAAGTCAGTCAAAGTCCATACTTCGTTTTCATACATGGATCCTATCTCGGATTTCATGGCTTCTAGCCATTTGTCGGAATCCGGGCCCGCCATCGCTTCTTCATAGTCCGAAGGTTCACCGTTGTCTAACAACATGATTTCCAAGACAGGGTTGCCGTACCACTCTGGTGCGGAACGTGTCCTTGTGGACCTTCGAATTTCAGTAGGAGCTTGATCAGAAGTATCTTGATCATTATCATTAACTTCCTCTCTAGTCGGTGCTGGCACCTCAGGAACATTTTCTTGAGTTGCGCCATTTTCCGGTTCAAGAGGCAATACTTCATCAAGCTCTACTTTCCTCCCACTTACTTCTTTCGAGAGAAACTCTTTCTCCAGAAAGGACCCATTCTTGGCAACAAAGATCTTGCCTTCGGATCTAAGGTAGAAGGTGTACCCAATAGTTTCTTTTGGGTACCCTATGAAGACGCATTTTTCCGATTTGGGTTCGAGCTTTTCAGATTGAAGTTTCTTGACATAAGCATCGCATCCCCAAACTTTTAGAAATGACAGCTTAGGTTTCTTCCCAAACCATAATTCATACGGTGTCGTCTTAACGGATTTCGACGGAGCCCTATTTAAAGTGAATGCGGCAGTCTCTAAAGCATAGCCCCAAAAAGAAAGCGGCAAATCGGTAAGAGACATCATAGATCGCACCATATCTAACAGAGTGCGATTACGACGTTCGGACACACCATTACGCTGAGGTGTTCCAGGCGGCGTGAGTTGTGAAACTATTCCACATTTTCTTAAGTGTGCCCCAAACTCGTGACTCAAGTATTCTCCTCCACGATCTGATCGTAGAAACTTGATTTTCCTGTCACGTTGATTTTCAACCTCACTCTGAAATTCCTTGAACTTTTCAAAGGTTTCAGACTTGTGTTTCATTAAGTAGATATACCCATACCTACTTAAATCATCAGTGAGGGTGAGAACATAACGATAGCCACCGCGAGCCTCAACACTCATTGGACCGCACACATCGGTATGTATGATTTCCAATAAGTCGGTTGCTCGCTCCATTGTTCCTGAGAACGGAGTCTTGGTCATTTTACCCATAAGGCATGGTTCGCACGTGTCAAATGATTCATAATCAAGAGACTCTAAAAGTCCATCAGCATGGAGCTTCTTCATGCGTTTGACACCTATGTGACCAAGGCGGCAGTGCCACAAGTATGTGGGACTATCATTATCAACTTTACTTCTTTTGGTACTCACATTATGAATATGTGTAGCATCACGTTCGAGATTCATAAGGAATAAACCATTCACCATAGGAGCATGACCATAAAACATATCTCTCATAAAAATGGAACAACCATTATTCTCAGATTTAAAAGAGTAGCTTTCTCGAATTAAACGAGATCCCGATACAATGTTCATGCTCAAAGCTGGCACTAAATAACAATTATTAAGGTTTAAAACTAATCCCGAAGGGAGATGCAGAGGTAGCGTGCCGACGGCGATCACATTGACCTTGGAACCATTCCCGACGCGCATCGTCACCTCGTCCTTTGCCAGTTTCCGCTTATTCCGCAGCCCCTGCTTTGAGTTACAAATGTGAGCAACTGCACCGGTATCAAATACCCAGGAGCCACTACGGGCACTAGTAAGGTACACATCAATTACATGTATATCACATATACCTTTGGTTTTGCCGGCCTTCTTATCCGCTAAGTACTTAGGGCAGTTCCGCTTCCAGTGACCGCTTCCCTTGCAATAAAAGCACTCAGTCTCGGGCTTGGGTCCATTCTTTGGCTTCTTCCCGGCAGCTTGCTTGCCGGGCGCGGCAACCTCCTTGCCGTCCTTCTTGAAGTTCCTTTTACCCTTGCCTTTCTTGAACTTAGTGGTTTTATTGACCATCAACACTTGATGTTCCTTCCTGACTTCTACCTCTGCTGATTTCAGCATAGCAAATACTTCAGGAATGGTCTTTTCCATCCCCTGCATATTGAAGTTCATCACAAAGCTCTTGTAGCTTGGTGGAAGCGACTGGAGGATTCTGTCAATGACCGCATCATCCGGGAGATTAACTCCCAGCTGAGTCAAGCGGTTATGCAACACAGACATAGTGAGTATGTGCTCACTGACAGAACTGTTTTCCTCCATCTTACAGCTGAAGAATTTGTCGGAGACTTCATATCTCTCGACCCGGGCATGAGCTTGGAAAACCATTTTCAGCTCTTCGAACATCTCATATGCTCCATGTCTCTCAAAACGCTTTTGGAGCCCCGGCTCTAGGCTGTAAAGCATGCCGCACTGAACGAGGGAGTAGTCATCGAATCGTGCCTGCCAAGCGTTCATAACATCTTGTTCTGCAGGGAGAATGGGTGCGTCACCAAGCGGTGCTTGTAGGACATAATCTTTCTTGGCAGCTATGAGGATGATCCTCAGGTTCCGGACCCAGTCCGTATAGTTGCTGCCATCGTCTTTCAGCTTAGTTTTCTCTAGGAACGCGTTGAAGTTGAGGACTACGTTGGCCATTTGATCTACAAGACATATTGCAAAGATTTTAGACTAAGTTTATGATAATTAAGTTCAACTAATCAAATTATTAGTGAACTCCCACTTAGATTAGACATCCCTCTATCCATCTAAGTATTACATGATCCGAGTTAAACTAGACCGTGTCCGATCATCACGTGAGACGGACTAGTCAACATCGGTGAACATCTTCATGTTGATCGTATCTTCTATACGACTCATGCTCGACCTTTCGGTCTTCTGTGTTCCGAGGCCATGTCTGTACATGCTAGGCTCGTCAAGTCAACCTAAGTGTTTGCATGTGTAAATCTGTCTTACACCCGTTGTATGTGAACGTCTGAATAAAACACCCGATCATCACGTGGTGTTTTGAAACAGCGAACTGTCGCAACGGTGCACAGTTAGGGGGAACACTTCTTGAAATTATTGTGAGGGATCATCTTATTTACTACCGTCGTTCTAAGTAAACAAGATGCAAAACATGATAAACATCACATGCAATCAAACAATAAACGTGACATGATATGGCCAATATCACATAGCTCCTTTGATCTCCATCTTGGGGCTCCATGATCATCTTGTCACCGGCTTGACACCATGATCTCCATCATCATGATCTCCATCATCGTGTCTCCATGAAGTTGCTCGCCAACTATTACTTCTACTACTATGGCTAACGTGTTTAGCAATAAAGTAAAGTAATTTACATGGCGTTTCTTGATGACACGCAGGTCATATAAAAGAATAAAGACAACTCCTATGGCTCCTGCCGGTTGTCATACTCATCGACATGCAAGTCGTGAATCCTATTACAATAGCATGAACATCTCATACATCACATATAGATCATTCATCATTCATCACAACTTTGGCCATATCATATCACAAACCACTTGCTGCAAAAACAAGTTAGACGTCCTCTAATTGTTGTTGCAAGTTTTACGTGGCTGAATTAGGGTTCTAGCAAGAACGTTTTCTTACCTACGTTAAACCCACAACGTGATTTGTCAACTTCTATTTACCCTTCATAAGGACCCTGTTCATCGATTCCGCTCCAACTAAAGTAGGAGAGACAGACACCCGCCAGCCACCTTATGCAACTAGTGCATGTTAGTCGGTGGAACCGGTCTCACGTAAGCGTACGTGTAAGGTTGGTCCGGGCCGCTTCATCCCACAATACCGCTGAAGCAAGAAAGGACTAGTAACGGCAAGAGAGTTGACAAATCTACGCCCACAACAAATTGTGTTCTACTCGCGCAAGAAGAACTACGCATAGACCTAGCTCATGATGCCACTGTTGGGGAACGTTGCAGAAAACAAAAATTTTCCTACTCGTTTCACCAAGATCATCTAGGAGTTCATCTAGCAACGAGTGATTAGATGCATCTACATACCTTTGTAGATCGCGAGCGGAAGCGTTCAAAAGAACGGTGATGATGTAGTCGTACTCGACGTGATCCAAATCACCGATGACCAGCGCCGAACGGACGGCACCTCCGCGTTCAACACACGTACGGAACAGTCACGTATCCTCCTTCTTGATCCAGCAAGGGAGGGAGGAGAGGTTGAGGGAGATGGCACCAGCGGCAGCACGATGGCGTGGTGTTGATGGAGCTGCAGTACTCCGGCAGAGCTTCGCTAAGCACTATGGAGGTGGAGGAGGTGTTGGGGGGGGAGAAGGAGGCAACCAAAGGCCAAGGCGTTCAGGTATGAAGTCCCTCCTCTCCCCCACTATATATAGGAGGGCCAAGGGGGGGTGGCCGGCCCTAGGAGATCCAATCTCCTAGGGGGTGCGGCGGCCAAGGGGGGTTTCCCTCCCCCCCAAGGCACCTAGGAGGTGCCTTCCCCTCCTAGGACTCTTTCCCCCTTAAACCCTAGGCGCATGGGCCTATGTGGGGCTGGTGCCCTTGGCCCATTAGGCCAAGGCGCACCCCCTACAGCCCATGTGGCCCCCCCAGGACAGGTGGACCCACCCGGTGGACCCCCGGGACCCTTCCGGTGGTCCCGGTACAATACCGATAACCCCGAAACTTGTCCCGATGCCCGAAACAGGACTTCCCATATATAAATCTTTACCTCCGGACCATTCCGGAACTCCTCGTGACGTCCGGGATCTCACCCGGGACTCCGAGCAACATTCGGGTTACTGCATATACATATCCCTACAACCCTAGCGTAACCGAACCTTAAGTGTGTAGACCCTACGGGTTCGGGAGACAAGCAGACATGACCGAAATGACTCTCCGGTCAATAACCAACAGCGGGATCTGGATACCCATGTTGGCTCCCACATGCTCCACGATGATCTCATCGGATAAACCACGATGTCGAGGATTCAATCAACCCCGTACGCTATTCCCTTTGTCTATCGATATGTTACTTGCCCGAGATTCGATCGTCGGTATCCCAATACCTCGTTCAATCTCATTACCGGCAAGTCACTTTACTCGTGCCGTAATGCATGATCCCGTGACCAGACACTTGGTCACTCTGAGCTCATTATGATGATGCATTACCGAGTGGGCCCAGTGATACCTCTCCGTCATACGGAGTGACAAATCCCAGTCTTGATCCATGTCACCCAACAGACACTTTCGGAGATACCCGTAGTCTACCTTTATAGTCACCCAGTTACGTTGTGACGTTTGGCATACCCAAAGCACTCCTACGGTATCCGGGAGTTACACGATCTCATGGTCTAAGGAAAAGATACTTGACATTGGAAAACTCTAGCAAACGAACTTATACGATCTTGTGCTATGTTTAGGATTGGGTCTTGTCCATCACATCATTCTCCTAATGATGTGATCTCGTTATCAATGACATCCAGTGTCCATAGTCAGGAAACCATGACTATCTGTTGATCAACGAGCTAGTCAACTAGAGGCTCACTAGGGACATGTTGATGTCTGTTATTCACACATGTATTACGATTTCCGGATAACACAATTATAGCATGAATAAAGACAATTATCATGAACAAGGAAATATAATAATAATGCTTTTATTATTGCCTCTAGGGCATATTTCCAACAATGACACCGTATGAATTATGGTTTAGAGAAACCTAAGTTGTCGTTTCTTAAAAGTTTGGGGCTGCGACGCTTATATGAAAAAGTTTCAGGTTGATAAGCTCGAACCCAAAGCGGATAAAATGCATCTTCATAGGAAACCCAAAACAGTTGGGTATACCTCCTAATTCAGATCCGAAAGCAATATGGATTGTTTCTAGAATCGGGTCCTTTCTCGAGGAAAAGTTTCTCTCGAAAGAATTGAGTGGGAGGATGGTGGAGACTTGATGAGGTTATTGAACCGTCTCTTCAACTAGTGTGTGATAGGGCACAGGGAGTTGTTCCTGTGGCACCTACACCAATTGAAGTGGAAGCTTATGATATTGATCATGAAACTTCGGATCAAGTCACTCCCAAACCTGGTAGGATGACAAGGATGCGTACTACTTCAGAGTGGTACGTAATCCAGTCTTGAAGGTCATGTTGCTAGACAACAATGAACCTACGAGCTATGGAGAAGCGATGGTGGGCCCGGATTCCGATAAATGGCTTGAGGCCATAAAATCCGAGAGAGGATCCATGTATGAAAACAAAGTGTAGACTTTGGCAGAACGGCTCGATGGTCGTAAGGCTAATGAGTACAGATGGATTTCAAAAGGAAGACGGACAATGATGGTAAATGTCACCATTAAGAAAGCTCGACTTGTCGTTAAGATGTTTTCCGACAAGTTCAAGGAGTTGACTACGATGAGATTTTCTCACTCGTAGCGATGCTAAGAGTCTGTTGGAATTATATTAGCGATTACTGCATTATTTATGAAATCTTGCAGATAGGATGTCAAAACATTGTTTCCTCGACGATTTTAATGAGGAAAGGTTGTATGTGATACAACCGGAAGGTTTTGTCAATCCCGAAAGATGCTAATAAGTATGCAAAGCTCCAGCAATCCTTCTAAGGACTGGAGTGAGCATCTTGGAGTTGGAATGTTTGCTTTGATGATGATCAAAATTTTTGGGTTTGTACAAAGTTTATGAGAAACTTGTATTTCCAAAGAAGTGAGTGGGAGCACTATAGAATTTCTGATGAGTATATGTTGTTGACATATTGTTGATCAGAAATGATGTAGAATTTCTGGAAAGCATATAGGGTTATTTTGAAAGTGTTTTTCAATGGAAAGCCTGGATTAAGCTACTTGAACATTGAGCATCAAGATCTATAAGGATAGATCAAAATGCTTAATAATACTTTCAAATGAGCACATACCTTGACATGATCTTGAAGGTGTTCAAGATGGACCAGTCAAAGAAGGAGTTCTTGCCTGAGTTGTAAGGTACGAAGTTAAGACTTAAAGCTCGACCACGGCAGAATAGAGAGAAAGGACGAAGGTCGTCCCCTATGCTTAAGACGTAGGCTCTTCAGTATGCTATGTTGTGTACCGCACCTGAAGTGTGCCTTGCCATGAGTCAGTCAAGGGGTACAAGAGTGATCCAAGAATGGCTCACAGGACAGCGGTCAAAGTTATCCTTAGTAACTAGTGGACTAAGGAATTTTCTCGATTATGGAGGTGGTAAAAGAGTTCGTCGTAAAGGTTACGACGATGCAAGCTTGACACCTATCCGGATAGCTCTGAGTAGAGAGACCGGATACATATAATGGAGCAATAATTTAGAATAGCTCCAAGTAGAACAGTTGTTTGGAATAGCTCCAAATAGAGCGTGGTAGCTGCATCTAGGAGATGACATAGAGATTTGTAAAACACACACGGATCTGAAAGGTTCGGACCCGTTGACTAAAACCTCTCTCACAAGCAACATGATCAAACCTAAAACTCATTGAGTATTAATCACATAGTGATGTGAACTAGACTACTGATTCTAGTAAACTCTTGGGTGTTAGTCACATGGCGATGTGACCTGTGAGTGTTAATCACATGGCGATGTGAACTAGATTATTGACTCTAGTGCAAGTGGGAGACTGTTGGAAATATGCCCTAGAGGCAATAATAAAAGTATTATTATTATATTTCCTTGTTCATGATAATTGTCTTTTATTCATGCTATAACTGTATTATCCCGGAATCGTAATACACGTGTGAATACATAGACCACAATATGTCCCTAGTGAGCCTCTAGTTGACTAGCTCGTTGTGATCAACAGATAGTCATGGTTTCCTGGCCATGGACATTGGATGTCGTTGATAACGGGATCATATCATTAGGAGAATGATGTGATGGACAAGACCCAATCCTAAGACTAGCACAAAAGATCGTGTAGTTCATTTGCTAGAGCTTTGCCAATGTCAAGTATCTCTTCCTTCGACCATGAGAGCGTGTAACTCCTGGATACCGTAGGAGTGCTTTGGGTGTATCAAACGTCACAACGTAACTGGGTGACTATAAAGGTGCACTACAGGTATCTCCGAAAATATCTATTGTTTTATGCGGATCGAGACTGGGATTTGTCACTCCGTGTAAACGGAGAGGTATCTCTAGGCCCACTCGGTAGGACATCATCATATGCGCAATGTGACCAAGGAGTTGATCACGGGATGATGTGTTACGGAACGAGTAAAGTGACTTGCCGGTAACGAGATTGAACAAGGTATTGGATACCGACGATCGAATCTCGGGCAAGTAACATACCGATAGACAAAGGGAATTGAATACGGGATTGATTAAGTCCTTGACATCGTGGTTCATCCGATGAGATCATCGTGGAACATGTGGGAGCCATCATGGGTATCCAGATCCCGCTGTTGGTTATTGACCGGAGAACGTCTCGGTCATGTCTACATGTCTCCCGAACCCGTAGGGTCTACACACTTAAGGTTCGATGACGCTAGGGTTATAAAGGAAGTTTGTATGTGGTTACCGAATGTTGTTC
>NW_021169794.1:0-1351 GCF_002162155.2 Triticum dicoccoides
GATATGTTCTGATGCTGAGAGTGAAGTGTGTGTGAACACGATTTGGTAAAGGTAGCGGTGAGAGGCCATGTAGGAGTACATGGTGGGTTGTCTCACTGGAACCGTCCTTAAGCACTGAGTTCTATGTATGTTGTCCAATGACTCAATACTACCACACATTGGAATGCTTAAGTGCCCCTCTCGACTTATTAGCCAACTTGATCTCTGTCCAGGAGTCGCAACTAGTTTCTGGTGTTTGTAGGTAGTGCTATTTTTCTACCAAGTGGCACCCGGCAGGGTGGGCTTGGGACAGACTAGGCACACGTGGCCTGGTGTACCGAGTGGCACCCGGATGGTGGGCTCGGGAACCCTGTACACATTGTTTGGGGCCGTAAGCGACACCCCGGCCGGATCTCCTTGCGGGTGGAACCCGAATAGGCGATAAACCTGGACTAGAGTCTTGTGTGGTTAGTCAGGTCGTGGCCGACACCCTCGCCAGGCTTCCGCTTGAAGGTTGCCGAGATACATGACGTGTACATGGCGGTAAGTGGCGAGAGCGTGTGTGAAGAAGTACACCCCTGCAGGGTTAACATGATCTATTCGAATAGCCAGGTCCGCGGTTATGGACTTCTTGGATGCTTACATGGTACATAGACAACTTGAAGTGGATACTCTAAAATGCTCAAGACAAGTGTGAGTGCTATGGATGGCCTTTCTCGTAGGGAGACGGGGATGAATCCATAGTAGTGTATTGTATGGTGATTAGTGGACTCGTGTACGTTGTCTCACCTCAAGAGTTTCTGGTAGTCGTAGAACAGGATAGCCACAAAGTCAAAGCTAGCTTGCTGCAACTAAACCCCACATTACCCTCTTGATACAAATGCATGTATGATAGGATCTGATGTAAGTCTTGCTGAGTACCTTTGTACTCATGTTGCTTTATTTATATTTTTGCAGCGGAGACTTGGGTCTTATTAGTGTTCTCATGGACTTTGACTAGTAGCTAGTACCTCAGCTACGATCTTGATAGGATGTTGTAGATAGTCAGGCTCTTCAGCCTTTTTCTTTTGTAGATGTCTGTACCCAGACATGTAATGCTTCCGCTTGTTGCTTGTATGCTCTGTATGATGGGTTTTGTGACCCCTGTTTGCAATAAATGCTATGATGGGTCTTCTGAGCCTTTATCTATATGATTGTTGAGTTATGCTGTGATGCCATGTTGTACAGCACATACTTGCATGTTATGCGTACGTGTAATGTGTATTGCTATGTGTGGGATCTGACTATCTAGTTGTTTATTCTTAGTAGCCTCTCTTACCGGGAAATGTCTCCTAGTGCTTCCACTGAGCCCTGGTAGCTTGCTACTGCTCCG
>NW_021169795.1:0-1848 GCF_002162155.2 Triticum dicoccoides
ACCTACCTAAACACTCAAGTCTCTAGTCCAGGTTTATCACCTATTCGGGTTCCATCCATGAGGAGATCCGGCCGGAGTTTCGCTCACAGCCCCAAACGATGTGAACAGGGTTCCGTGACACCAAACGGGTGCCCGGTTTACCCGGCCACGTGCCTACCGCATCACAGCCCACCCCTACGGTCAGCGCTGTCCACGGCCTCCAGCATACTACAAACACCAGAAACTACTTGCAACTCCTGGACAGAGGACAAGGGTGATTAAGAAGTCGAGCGGGGTCATATTTCAGGGCCCAATGTATGGTAGTAGCTGAGTCATGGATCACAAACACAGAACTCAGTTCCTAAGGACGGCTTCAATGAGACAACCCACCATGTACTCCTACATGGCCTCTCACCGACACCTTTTACCAAATCGTGTTCACACACTTAGCTCACACACAGTAGGACATGTTCACACGCCTCTGATTCATCCCGGATGAATCAGACCTGACACAACTCTAAGCAGTAGCAGGCATGACAAACAAGCATGAATGAGTAGGCACAACAGGGCTCAAACAACTCCTACTCATGCTAGTGGGTTTCATCTATTTACTGTGGCAATGACAGGTCATGCAAAGGATAAAGGGGTTCAGCTACCGCAGCAAGTAACAAATATGTCGTTGTTGTCCTAATGCAGTAAAAGAGAGCAGGAGCGAGAGAGTAGGATTGTATCGGAATGAACAAGGGGGTTTTGCTTGCCTGGCACTTCTGAAGATAACATTGAGTCTTCATCAGTGTCAACGATCACATCATCGATATCACGTCTATCGAGAGGGGACAAATACCGGCAACACAGAAAGGAACACAATCAATGCAATGCACAATATGATGCATGCTCATGACATGGCAAAATGAATGTGTTTTGGGCTAATGCAACTAGCAACAGATTAAATGAAGTTGGTTTGAATACAAGATTCAAATTCAAACTCCATATGTGATTATTCAGATGCCATTTATATGATTTGTGCCAAACAGCACCTATAAGTTGTTCTAACATGCATGAAAATAGTACAGATGGATAGATTGGATTTTTCTGATAATTTTTCATATATAAATTATTTAATTTGGAGTTACGGTTGAATTTCTATGAATTTTAGAAGTTTATATAATTTTCTGGAATTATAAATCATTTCCTAATTTATTTTAATTCCAGAAAGGAATTATTGCGTCAGCATGACCTCATGCTGACCTCAGCAGGTCAACGGGCGCCGTCCAGGTCAAACCTGACGTGTGGGGTCCACACGTCAGTGACACGGGTTAAACAGGGGGGTTTAGTTTAGCTTAATTAAAGATTAGGGCACTAGGGCCCACATGTCAGTGTCAGCAGGGGGTAATTAAATTAAAATAAACTAAACTAATTAACAGGGGGGCTGGCCCCACCTGTCATCGACCCAGGGGGGGTTCCGCCGTGGTCAAGTGGGTCAACCCACCGGCGGCTTGACGCCGGCGAGGCCAGCCGCGGTGGCGAGCCTCGGGTTTTGCCCACAGGGCTCGGTTTGGTGTGCGGAGCACAGCTTCGGGATGCGGACGCTCGTCCGCATCCAACTGTGGTGGTGGCGCGGCCGGGGAGTGGCCGGAGTGGTGCCGGCGACGAGCTCGGCGGCGGCCGAAGCTCGGGTGCAAGTGGGGATGGGGCTGCGGTGCGCAAACGAGCGCGGCGAGGTGCCACGGAGGCTCTACGCGATGCGGGGAGCGCGTTGGGCGCATGCCCGGGACCAAATGGTCACCGGAGCTACGCCGACGTTGAGCTCAGGCGGCGGCGCGTTTCGGCCATAAAGGGGGCGACGGCTACGGCGATCAAATGAAGCGG
>NW_021169796.1:0-1339 GCF_002162155.2 Triticum dicoccoides
AATAGCCCACATATTGTTCTTTAGTTGCTCCCCCTTATGAAGCTTGTGGAAATTCTGATACATATGCCTGACACAAAACCTATGTTCAGCATCTGCCCACACCTTTGCAACTGCAACTATAAGACCCTGGAGAACACATAAACAATGCAAGTATCCCATTAAATATAAACTACATTAATACTATATGAAGCAATAAGGTGAAAAGCATAAGTTTTTGCACATACCTTTTGCTTATCACTCATGATTGTGTATCGAGAGGTGTTGCAAATGTTGAGGTCATCCTTCAGGCTAGCCAAAAACCACTCCCAACTGCTAGTGGACTCCACTTCCACAATAGCAAATGCTAGAGGGAAAATACAATCATTGGGGTCAATACCCACAACTGTCAATAAATTCCCTTTGTACCTGGTCTTAATGTGACATCCATCTACAAATATTATTGCCCTACATCCCATCAACCAGCCTCTCTTGCATGCATCCAATGACCAGTACAAAGTTGAGAAATGTTCTTTTGTCTCCTTGGTCTTTTCATCAAAGATCTCCTTTGTGCAAAGGTAAAACTTGTTGCCAGGGTTTGTTTGCCTAAACTCCTCTCCATAATCTCATAGCATCTTATATTGGTCATCATCCTCACCTCTAATCTGCTTTACCGATGCTCTTCTAGCCCTTCCCAGTTTGCTCCTACTTGGAATTAGATTGTACTCCTGTTGAACCTTCTCCTCAAATTTCTGCAGTGGCATCTTCTCACTGCCCCTAAATTCATCTCTGATTTTTGGTTGTGAGACCCTTCAGTTTCCATGTCTTAGGGCATGTGTGTTGATCACTGTATTTCTTGATCACAAAGCTAATTTTCTTGTTATCCATCCCTGCTTTCAAGTACCATGGGCAATTATCAATGCATACTGCTTCTACTGTAGTTTGAAGTGTTTCTTGTCTTTTTGATTGCAACTCTATTTCTAATGCTATAAGAGGTAATAGCATGCCTCAACTCTTCAATAGTACCAAACACCATACCTAATCTGAATACAGGGGCATTCAAATCAGTTTCTGGATTGAAAGCCTTGAAGTTGTACTTGAGTTTGTCCCTCTCTTCTTTGGATAACATTATGGTTGGATTATCTAGAGCATTTTCTGCTAGCTCTGTTTCATAGTCACATGTATAAACCTTTTCTCTATGATCATCCACCTCGATGTCAACATGTTCCTCAAACAGATCATCATCCCCATCCATTATATCATAGCCACTGTCATAGAATTCCTAATCTGCTGCACCATTTTCATCTTCTTCCTCCATTTCCTCATCAGCACATCCTGAAGATGTTGCTTCAGTAAACAATTT
>NW_021169797.1:0-1587 GCF_002162155.2 Triticum dicoccoides
TTTACTACCGTCGTTCTAAGTAAACAAGATGCAAAAACATGATAAACATCACATGCAATCAAATAATAATAGTGACATGATATGGCCAATATCACATAGCTCCTTTGATCTCCATCTTGGGGCTCCATGATCATCTTGTCACCGGCATGACACCATGATCTCCATCATCATGATCTTCATCATCGTGTCTCCATGAAGTTGCTCGCCAACTATTACTTCTACTACTATGGCTAACATGTTTAGCAATAAAGTAAAGTAATTTACATGGCGTTTCTCAATGACACACGGGTCATACAAAAAATAAAGACAACTCCTATGGCTCCTGCCGGTTGTCATACTCATCGACATGCAAGTCGTGATTCCTATTACAATAGCATGAACATCTCATACATCACATATATATCATTCATCATTCATCACAACTTTGGCCATATCACATCACAAAACACTTGCTGCAAAAACAAGTTAGACGTCCTCTAATTGTTGTTGCAAGTTTTACGTGGCTGCAATAGGGTTCTAGCAAGAACGTTTTCTTACCTATGTGAAAGCCACAACGTGATTTGTCAACTTCTATTTACCCTTCATAAGGACCCTTTTCATGGAATCCGCTCCAACTAAATTGGGAGAGACAGACACCCGCCAGCCACCTTATGCAACTAGTGCATGTTAGTCGGTGGAAGCGGTCTCACGTAAGCGTACGTGTAAGGTTGGTCCGGGCCGCTTCATCCCACAATACCGTTGAAGCAAAATAAGACTAGTAGCGGCAAGAAAGTTGACAACATCTACGCCCACAACAAATTGTGTTCTACTCGTGCAAAGAGAACTACGCATAGATCTAGCTCATGATGCCACTGTTGGGGAACGTTGCAGAAAACAAAAAAATTCCTACGGTTTCACCAAGATCCATCTATAAGTTCATCTAGCAACGAGTGATTGGATTGCATCTACATACCTTTGTAGATCACGCGCGGAAGCGTTCAAAGAACGGGGATGAGGAAGTCATACTCGACATGATCCAAATCACCGGAGATCCTAGCGCCAAACGGACGGCACCTCCGTGTTCAACACACGTACGGTCAGCGTGACGTATCCTCCTTCTTGATCCAGCAAGGGGGGAGGAGAGGTTGATGAAGATCCAGCAGCACGACGGCGTGGTGGTGGATGCAGGGGTCACCGCAGCAGGGCTTCGCCATTCTACTGAAAGAGGGAGAGGTGTAGCAGGGGAGAGGGAGGCGCCAAGACTCAAGGGTGCGGCTACCCCTCCCTCCCCCACCATTATATAGGCTCCCCTTGTTGGAAATATGCCCTAGAGGCAATAATAAAAGCATTATTATTATATTTCTTTGTTCATGATAATTGTCTTTATTCATGCTATAATTGTGTTATCCGGAAATCGTAATACATGTGTGAATAACAGACACCAACATGTCCCTAGTAAGCATCTAGTTGACTAGCTCGTTGATCAATAGATAGTCATGGTTTCCTGGCTATGGACATTGGATGTCATTGATAACGGGATCACATCATTAGGATAATGATGTGATGGACAAGACCCAATCCTAAACATAGCACAAGATCGTATAGTTC
>NW_021169798.1:0-1210 GCF_002162155.2 Triticum dicoccoides
GTATCGGTCATCAACACTCATGGTTTTTGTCGATTCTGACTTGTTTCGTGGACTATTACTCACCGTTTTGGGGTCCCGAAGAGATTTCCATAGTTGTTGAACCCCAAGGTGCGCTTACATGTATGTCATCAACAATCGCAGTTTGGGCCGATTTTTGGCCCATTTCTTGGACTATTACTTAGTTTCGGGGGTCCTGGAGTGATTTCCACAATTTACGAACCCCGTTGTGCGTTTACGTTTCGGTCATCAACACTCATAATTTTGGCTGATTCTGGTCCGTTTCGTGCACTATTACTCGCCGCTTTGGGGTCCCAGAGCGATTTCCATGGTTGTTGAACTCCAAGGTGCACTTACGTGTCTGTCATCAACATTCATAGCTTTTGCCAATTCTGGCCCATTTCTTGGACTATTACTCTGTTTTGGCGTCCCGGTGTGATTTCCATGATTGACGAACACCGGGGTGCGTTTTTGTGTCGGTTAGCAACACTCGCATTTTGGGCCGCTTCTGGCCCGTTTCGTCGACTATTACTCACCGTTTTGGCGCCCCAAAGCGATTTCCATGATTGTTGAACCCCATGGTGCGCTTACGTGTCGATCATCAACAATCGCAGTTTGGGCCGATTTTGGCCCGTTTCTTGCACTATTAATTAGTTTTGGCCGTCCCGCAGTGATTTCCACGATTGACGAACTCCGTGGTGCGTTTACAGGTCAGTCATCAACACACAAATTTGGTCGACTCTGGTCCATTTCGTGCATGATTATTCACCATTTTGGCGTCCCAGAGCGATTTCCATGATTGACAATTCCCGGGGTGCGTTTGCGTGTCTGTCCTCAACACTCACAGTTTGGGCCAATTCTGACGCGATTCGAGGACTATTACTCAACATTTAGGGGTCCCGAAGCGATTTCCATAGTTGTTGAACCCCAAAATGCGTTTACGTGCCGGTCATGAACACTCACAGTTGTGGCCGATTCTGGCCCGTTTCGTGGACTATTACTCACTGTTTGGGGTCCCAGTGTGATTTGCGCAATTAACAAACCCCGGGGTGCGTTCACGTGTCGATCATCAACACTCGCAGTTTCGGCCGGTTCGGGCTCGTTTTGTGGCACTCACAGTTTTGGCCGATTCTGGCCCGTTTCATGGACTATTACTCACTGTTTTGGGGTCCCGGAGTGCTTTCCTTGATTAACAAACCCCGGGGTGCGTTTA
>NW_021169799.1:0-962 GCF_002162155.2 Triticum dicoccoides
ACTTGACTTCAAAATATTTGGTTTGGAGACCATCAAAGATCAATATGTGCATGATGCTGATTTTAAAGATGTAATGCAGAATTGTAAAGAAGGAAGAATGTGGAACAAGTTTGTCGTTAACGATGGATTTGTGTTTCGTGCTAACAAGCTATGCATTCCAGCTAGCTCCGTTCGTCTTTTGTTGTTGCAGGAGGCGCATGGAGGAGGATTAATGGGACACTTTGGCGTGAAGAAGACAGAGGACGTACTTGCTACACATTTCTTTTGGCCAAAGATGAGACGGGATGTTGAGCGTTTTATTGCTCGATGCACTACATGTCAAAAAGCTAAGTCACGACTCAATCCTCATGGTTTATATATGCCTTTGCCTGTACCTAGTGTTCCTTGGGAGGATATGATAGAGGCGAGGGTGTCCCGATCTTTCGATGAGATGATAACTATCGATTTGGTGGAGACGGCTTTGACGATCCGACTACAAACGTGCACGACGTTGCGCCTTAGCAATCGCTAAACCAATCTCCTGAGGTTACTAACGATGCCGGAAGCACGGTCAGCCTGACCACGAAGGTCTATTCCTGCAAGCAATCGAAGAACGAGCAAGAATATGATAAAGCAATCTGAATATTGCAAATATATATGAGGTATTGATAATGGTGGGGATCCGTAAGCGGCCTTGGTCTGGTCGTTGGACACAAACGAAGTACACGAAGTTGCGTTGGCTAACTTTTAACTAAACAAATCCCAAGGAAAAGCTACTAGATGGATCTACTTATATAGGAGCAAGGGGTGGCGGCCAAGGAGGTGGGAGGACGTCCCAAGGCAGCCTAAAACTAAATCTAGGTCGTACAAGGCCAATGGGCCCAAGTGGAGGTGATGTAACACCTTTGGACTTGTAGTTTGACTCGGATTCTGCTGCAGCATCAGATTGTTTCGTCCACAACTCAACGCTCCGGACGAATTTG
>NW_021169800.1:0-1633 GCF_002162155.2 Triticum dicoccoides
AAGATAACAGTGTGAGAAGAGAATTGAAGGAATACTGACCAGCTTGTTGTTTTCAGTGCAACTCATGCAGAATGTTCTTCCGTAATATCCCAAAAGTCTTCGTAGACCTCTTTCTGTTGAAAAACCTTTTTGGTGATACATGACATGTATGAAAATCTAAATACTTATAGTACAAGGGAATATTTACCTTGAGGGTTGGTAGTCATGATTGGCTAGGTGTACATACTTCGTTCGTTATGCTTTTGTTTGAACCAGAAGACGGTTGAACTCAAAGACATTTGTTTTTTGGTGGACTGCTGTCACGCTGTTGACCTGGAAGGGTAGCTCCCCATAATGAAGGCTTTTCTCATTAACACGGCACCTATGCTGGATATCATCAGTAATGTAAGAGTAGTATTTGTTATAAAATGCACGCTCATCCTCTACACTGCAATGCAAAATGGTTGTAATGAAAAGATACCTAAGCTGATGCCTCATCAAATGCAGTGTACCATTCTGTATCATCACCTAATAACCCCTGAGCCGCACAAGTTTCTTTAGATGTACTGTATGTGATATTATTTAAGGTACACAAATCGGCAAAGCTACATGACAATCAAAAGCATCCTAAGATAGTAACTCACCGGCAGATGGAAAGACATAGTATACACGGCCTATTTTTTCACCAGTTTCGCACCTTTTCTTTTCCCGAATTTGTCAGTCCGTTCCAATATCCATTCACTTGGGAAATTGCAATATGTCAATTGTCGACCTTCTGGAAACTTTTGGTTTGCAATAAACCATTCAGTAAGCATAGATTTCTTCAACTTTTCAGCATTAGGTACAATAGTTTCAAGATTTTCTTTTGATTTGTAAGTAATAGAAATCATGTCAAGTAAATGGATGTCTAATCTTTCAACTGTTGGCATTTTACAGTGTAGGGGAAATTCATACAAGCGCCACAAGGAATCATGAGGGACCAAATGCCTGCAGTCTGAATATTCTTGTACGGCAGTATAGAAGATGATTATCAAGGAGAGGAAAATGCCGTAAAGCAGCACAAGTGGAGGTGAATTAACATACTCTTTTTGGCCGTCCAATTGAATTGTGTGTATTAAGTGGTTCGTTAATCCTTGCCCGCTTACATTGGGGCAGGACTCTACTTGATCCGCTAGCGCAATGTGGTTGATGCACATCGCTTCCATGATCTTGTAATCAAGAACGTTTAGGCATTTTTATTCTACTTAGGTTCAGCACGTGTCACAAACAGATTATACAAAATCTGAAACCAAGACAAGGAAAGTAAGAGAGAAAATGGATGTGGCTGGTTGGAATGAAAATCAAACAAATCGCATAGAATTAACAACTAACAAAGAAAAATGTAGTAGATGATGATAAGGCAACAGTGTCAGTTGTGGAACCTGTCCAGAAGCCATGCTAGCAATTGGGTGTAACCCACACAGCCACGAGAAATTCCAACACGGAAATCCCAATGAATGAGCACTGCGAACCTGCAATGAAGGAGGGAAGTTCCGTACATATGAGAACATGTAGGAGAATTAGAACCCGCAAAAAAATGTAGGAGAATTAGAAGCAGTAAGATGAATAGACAGCAAGAACAATCCTAGGCAATAGGCATGGCGAAGAGACGACA
>NW_021169801.1:0-1138 GCF_002162155.2 Triticum dicoccoides
GGACTACCTGCCCCGCAAGATATCCGTAACCGAGATAGTCGTGCACCGTCGTGAGCAGTGCGGCTCTCATAGGGAAATATTCTTTCTCTGCGGCGTCCCACGTATTGGCTGGCGTTTTCCACAGCGTGTCAAGCTCCTCTTTCAGCAGCCCCAGATACAGATTGATGTCGTTCCCTGGTTGTTTCGGCCCTTCAATTAGCATACTCATGTGAATGTACTTCCTCTTCATGCACAACCAGGGGGGAAGGTTGTACATCCACACAAACACAGGCCAGGTGCTATGTGTGCTTCTCTGGCTGCCAAACGGATTGACTCCATCGGTGCTCGCGCCCAGCACGATGTTCCTTGGATCGTTCCCAAATTCTGGGTATTCGAAGTTCAATGCTTGCCACTGGCTCGCATCCTTAGGGTGACTCAGCATCTTGTCTTTTTTATCTATCTCCGGATCATTTGCGTCATCTTCTCGCTTCTTCTCCTCCCTATCCACGTGCCAACGTAGGAGCTTTGCTACCTTAGGATCCGCGAAATACCGCTGCAGACGAGGAGTGATCGGAAAGTACCACACCACTTTTCGAGGAGCTTTCTTCCTCTTCTTGTATCGAGTGACACCGCACACCGGACATATTGTAGACTCCGTGTGCTCGTCCCGATAAATGATGCAATTGTTCATGCACACATGGTATTTCACGTGCGGTAAATCTAGAGGACACACGATTTTCTTCGCCTCCTCCAAACTGGTCGGGCACTTGTTCCCCTTGGGAAGACGTTCGTGCCAGAATGACATGTTCTCGTCGAAGCATGCGTCGGTCATTTTGTGTTTTACCTTCATCTCCAGGGCCATGAGCGTTACTTTCAGGCGGGTATCCTCGGGCCTGCATCCTTCATACAATGGAGTAACCGCGTCTAACTCAAGTTGATCCATCTTGGCTTTCTCTCGGGCGGCAGCTCTTGCGTTATCCGTCTGCTTGAGAAGCAGCTCTTGAATATGAGGGTCCTGCACCCAGCCCATCGATGGTCCAGCGTCGTCTGCTCCGCCGGCATCATCATCTTCATGATCATGCCCGTCACCTGCTCCGGCATCTTCCTCATCATCATGTCCTGCATCTTCTACATGATGACTGTGTACAGCATCACAGTC
>NW_021169802.1:0-1485 GCF_002162155.2 Triticum dicoccoides
GAAACACTTAGGGTTAACTTGACGAGCCTAGCATGTACAGACATGGCCTCGGAACACGGAGACCGAAAGGTCGAACATGAGTCGTATAGAAGATACGATCAACATGAAGATGTTCACCGATGATGACTAGTCCGTCTCACGTGATGATCGGACACGGCCTAGTTTGACTCGGATCATGTAATCACTTAGATGACTAGAGGGATGTCTATCTGAGTGGGAGTTCATAAGATGAACTTAATTATCCTGAACATAGTCAAAAGGTTTTTGCAAATTATGTCGTAGCTCACGCTATAGTTCTACTGTTTAGATATGTTCCTAGAGAAAAATTAGTTGAAAGTTGATAGTAGAAATTATGCGGACTAGGTCCGTAAACTGAGGATTGTCCTCATTGCTTCATAGAAGGCTTATGTCCTTAATGCACCGCTCAGTGTGCTGAACCTTGAACGTTGTCTGTGGTTGTTGCGAACATCTGACATACACGTTTTGATAACTACGTGATAGTTCAGTTAAATGGTTTAGAGTTGAGGCACCAAAGACGTTTTTGAAACATCGCGAAACATATGAGATGTTTTGAGGGCTGAAATTGGGATTTCAGGCTCGTGCCCATGTCAAGAGGTATAAGACCTCCGATGACTTTCTTAACCTGCAAACTAAGGAGAAAAGCTCAATTGTTGAGCTTGTGCTCAGATTGTCTGAGTACAACAATCATTTGAATCGAGTGGGAGTTGATCTTCCATATAAGACAGTGATGGTTCTCCAAAGTCATTACCACCAAGCTGCTAGAGCTTCGTGATGAACTATAACATATCAGGGATAGATATGATGATCCTTGAGGTATTCGCGATGTTTTGACACCGCGAAAGTAGAAATCAAGAAGGAGCATCAATTGTTGATGGTTGGTGAAACCACTAGTTTCAAGAAGGGCAAGGGAACAAAGGGATACTTCATGAAACGGCAAATCAGCTGCTGCTCTAGTGAAGAAACCCAAGGTAAAACCCAAACCCGAGACTAAGTGCTTCTGTAATAAGGGGAATAACCACTAGAGCAGAATTACCCTAGATACTTGGTAGATAAGAAGGCTGGCAAGGTCGATAGAAGTATATTGGATATACATTGTGTTAATGTGTACTTTGCTAGTACTCCTAGTAGCACCAGGGTATTAGATACCGGTTCGGTTGCTAAGTGTTAGTAACTCGAAACAAAAGGCTACGGAATAAACAGAGACTAGCTAAAGGTGAGCTGACGATATGTGTTGGAAGTTTTTCCAAGCTTGATATGATCAAGCATCGCACGCTCCCTCTACCAAAGAGATTGGTGTTAAACCTAAATAATTGTTATTTGGTGTTTGCGTTGAGCATAGACATGATTGGATTACGTCTATCGCAATACGGTTATTCATTTAAGGAGAATAATGGTTACTCTGTTTATTTGAATAATACCTTCAATGGTCTTACACCTAAAATGAATGGTTTATTAAATCTCGAT
>NW_021169803.1:0-2042 GCF_002162155.2 Triticum dicoccoides
GGATACTTAATAAAACACACCCTTCCAAGTGCCAGATACAACCGGTGGTCGCTCTCTCTCAGGGATACGAGGAGGGGATCGCCGGGTAGGATTATGCTACTGGAGATGTTACTTGGAGATGCTACTTGGAGATGCTACTTGGAGGACTTCAATCTACTCTCTTTTACTTGATGCAAGACGGAGGCTGCCAGAAGCGTAGTCTGCGACAGGATTAGCTATCCCCCTCTTATTCTGGCATTCTGCAGTTCAGTCCACTGATATGGCCTCCTTACACATATACCCATGCATATGTAGTGTAGTTCCTTGCTTGCGAGTACTTTGGATGAGTACTCACGGTTGCTTTCTCCCCCCTTTTCCCCCTTTTCCTTTCTTTCTGGTTGTCGCAACCAGATGCTGGAGCCCTGGAGCCAGACGCCACCATCGACGACGACCCCTACTACACCGGAGGTGCCCCTACTATGTGCAGCCCGCTGACGACGACCAGGAGTAGTTAGGAGGATCCCAGGCAGGAGGCCTGCGCCTCTTTCGATCTGTATCCCAGTTTGTGCTAGCCTTCTTAAGGCAAACTTGTTTAACTTATGTCTGTACTCAGATATTGTTGCTTCCGCTGACTCGTCTATGATCGAGCACTTGTATTCGAGCCCTCGAGGCCCCTGGCTTGTATTATGATGCTTGTATGACTTATTTTATTTGTAGAGTTGTGTTGTGATATCTTCCCGTGAGTCCCTGATCTTGATCGTGCACATTTGCGTGCATGATTAGTGTACGATTGAATCGGGGGCGACACAAGTTGGTATCAGAGCCAACTGCCTGTAGGAATCCCCCTTTCCAACTCCTTGGCCGAAGTTGAGTCTAGTCATTGCGAAACTTTTACTAACTTGGCTGTGTGCCTTACGGGCCCCCGTTGCCATTGGGTGGTAGTAGGATCTTTTATTCCTCGACCTTTACTCTGGGACTCTGAGCTCTCTTCTATTCGGGTTAAATGATTTTGCTAAAAACAAAACTAACTTTAGGTTCTCGCAAGTACTTTCTCCCGGAGAGCCACTTGTTACCGATGACCGCCTGCTGCACCAGAAGGTTCCGAGATACTCTACGATGTGCTCTGGAGACTATGTGCCATCGCTTTTGCAATTCACTTCCATCGATAAATCCCTCTGGATAACCACTTACACCTATCGTTCATATTGTCATCCCCAGTTGCTTTTGTTATTACAAAATGTCCTGAAATACTCTTCGGTATTCCGAGAATTCTTTATGCTTACTGCCCTGCAGTTCCTTGCTGCATGAATACCCCTACGGATAATTACTCGCGCTTGCCGAGTATCCGCTCATCCCCAGTTGTTCTTGTGTTTCACAAAAGTCTTCAAAATAATATTCGATCTTCCGAAAATCCTCTGGAGCCTTTGGCTCTTGAAATTCTTGCTTGCTTGCATTATGCTTAATCCCATAACTCTCGTGGTCTTATTGACATTCCTTGTCATTATCATTTTTGAGTCTGTTGACTCAATATGTTTGCGAATACACGCAATCATCTTTGATCCTTATAAGTTACTTTTCCGGCTGAGCTGCCATTCTTTTAACTGGAATTGGTTCTCGACCAATCCAATTGTCGTTGATTGTACCATAAGGCTATTCAACTTATCCATCCCTAATCAGAGCATTGCTTCTGATCCCTTGATTTGGAGATCATAATTCCTTTGCATTTGACAATTGAGTTAGTCAGTTGTTTCTATAATCTGCTTCCTCTAGTTGAGTACCGATGCTCACGTTAGATCCCTTGTGGACCACCAGATCCTTTGTTGGATTTTATCTGACAACGCCCTTCATATTCAATAAACTTGTGAGCCTTTTCTCGGATACATAATGCCTTTGGTAAATTGTATCGTCTGCTTTCTCAACCATGCTCTGCCTTCGAGCTTGAGTTAATTACTTCTAAAAGATTCTGGTATAGGATTCTAAGATGCCCCGATGGGTTGAACCTATGCCTTCCTTAATATGTGTGAACTCGAAAGTTTTCACGAGTCGTACTCTTCTGGTATTTT
>NW_021169804.1:0-912 GCF_002162155.2 Triticum dicoccoides
TAACCCTGTGACACTGACAGCAGGGCCCCACCTGCTAATTAATCCTAGATTAGTTTCTGTTTAGTTTTTAACTAATCCTAGTGGCCCCACGCGTCAGCTTTGACTAAGCTGACGTGGCTGTTGACTGGGCCCACATGTCAGCGACACTAATCAGCCCCAGTCACTGACCAGTGGACCCCACTGGTCAGGTTTGACCACCAGCAGCGTCTGTTGACCTGCTGACGTCATAGTGACGCAATGCTGACGCAATAAGTATTTTCTGGATTTATTAATATTCAGGAAATTCCAGAAAATGCCTAAAACTTCTAAAAATCATAGAAATTCAACCGTAACTCCAAATTAAATAATTTATATATGAAAAATTATCAGAAAAATTCAAGGAATCCATCTGTACCATTTTCATGCATGTTAGAACAACTTATAGCTGCTGTTTAGCACAAATCAATTAAAGGGCAATTAAATAATCACATATGGAGTTTGAATTTGAATCTTGTATTCAAACCAACTTCATTTAATCTGTTGCTAGTTGCATTAGCTCAAAACACATTCATTTTGCCATGTCATGATCATGCATCATATTGTGCATTGCATTGATTGTGTTTCCTTCTGTGTTGCCGGTATTTGTCCCCTCTCGATAGACGTGATACCGATGATGTGATCGTTGACACTGATGAAGACTCAATGTTATCTTCAGAAGTGCCAGGCAAGCAAAACCCCCTTGTTCATTCCGATAAAATCCCACTCTCTCGCTCCTGCTCTCTTTTACTGCATTAGGACAACAACGACATATTTGTTACTTGCTGCGGTAGCTGAACCCCTTTATCCTTTGCATGACCTGTCATTGCCACAGTAAATAGATGAAACCCACTAGCATGAGTAGGAGTTGTTTGAGCCCTGATGTGCCTACTCATT
>NW_021169805.1:0-1889 GCF_002162155.2 Triticum dicoccoides
GAAAGCTTTATTGATCAAGGTGGGGTTCTGTGACGCCTTTGTCTGGTCGTTGAACACAAACGAAGTACGCGAAGTTGCAGCTATGGCGAACTTTTAATCTAAACAAAACCCAAAGTCTAAACGATGCCCTAAGGGCTGTATATATGGAGGAAGAGGGGGGAATTTCGTGGCCCTTGGTGGAGGGGTCCGAAATCAACCCTATCTCTTGTTTCCCCACACATACGGACTCTAAAAATAGCCTATACTTATGTATTTCGAAATTACATGGGCCTGGCCCAATAATAAGGTGACGCAGCACCTAAAATAGCCTCGGGATGAAATTTATGAAGTGGCATCTTGTATATTTCGTCCAAGGCTTCATGCACCCATTATGGTGGCTTCAAAGTCCTGAAATCATCACTTGTAACTCCGTTCTTGTTCCCCTTGCGCATGCCATCATCTCCATGTTTGTTCTTGATCCAATGTTCATCCTTCTCCAAGCTAGGCCCTTCATTTGTAAGCAAAACAAATGTATCCAATTTAGGCAGCATCATATTCTCATGAACATTAGAATCATTACCAAGAAATGAAAGTACCTGGTAATTTAGTTGGCGTGCACGAGCTCTAGTAATTGGTCCAGTATGTATAGCAGCAGGGACTGTGGGTGTAACAATTGTATTGATGTCCTCATCACCTCCCCTTCTTTGTTCGTGGTAAACCTAAAACAAAGTCCATAGATATATCCTCCCAAGGAACACTAGGTACAGGCAAAGGCATATATAAACCATGAGGATTGAGTCGTGACTTAGCTTTTTGACATGTAGTGCATCGAGCAATAAAACGCTCAACATCCCGTCTCATCTTTGGCCAAAAGAAATGTGTAGCAAGTACGTCCTCCGTCTTCTTCACGCCAAAGTGTCCCATTAATCCTCCTCCATGCGCCTCCTGCAACAACAAAAGACGAACGGAGCTAGCTGGAATGCATAGCTTGTTAGCACGAAACACAAATCCATCGTTAACGACGAACTTGTTCAACATTCTTCCTTCTTTACAATTCTTCATTACATCTTTAAAATCAGCATCATGCACATATTGATCTTTGATGGTCTCCAAACCAAATATTTTGAAGTCAAGTTGTGAAAGCATAGTATACCGGCGAGACAATGCATCAGCAATAACATTTTCTTTTCCCTTCTTGTGTTTAATGACATAAGGAAAAGTCTCAATGAATTCAACCCATTTAGCATGTCTACGATTCAGTTTAGCTTGACTTTTAATATGTTTCAAAGATTCATGATCAGAATGTATAACAAATTCTTTGGGCCATAAATAATGTTGCCATGTTTCTAAAGTCCGAACAAGAGCATATAATTCTTTATCATAAGTAGAATAATTCAGACTAGGCCCACTCAATTTTTCAGAAAAGTATGCAACAGGTTTGCCATCTTGATGAGGACATCAATAACATTGTTACACCCACAGCCCCTGCTGCTATACATACTGGACCAATTACTAGAGCTCGTGCACGCCAACTAAATTACCAGGTACTTTCGTTTCTTGGTAATGATTCTAATGTTCATGAGAATATGATGCTGCCTAAATTGGATACATTTGTTTTGCTTACAAATGAAGGGCCTAGCTTGGAGAAGGATGAACATTGGAGCAAGAACAAGCATGGAGATGATGGCATGCGCAAGGGAAACAAGAACGGAGTTACAAGTGATGATTTCAGGACTTTGAAGCCACCATAATGGGTGCATGAAGCCTTGGACGAAATATACAAGACGCCACTTCATAAATTTCGTCCCGAGGCTATTTTAGGTGCTGCGTCACCTTATTATTGGGCCAGGCCCATGTAATTTCGAAATACATCAGTATAGGCTATTTTTAGAGTCCGTATGTGTGGGGAA
>NW_021169806.1:0-1798 GCF_002162155.2 Triticum dicoccoides
CGGAGTTTCTTGGCGCAGTGGGAGGGCGAGGGAGGTACGGTGGTCACGCGGGCAGCAGCGCGAGCTGGGTGGCTCTCGGGCGGCTGCTGGAGAAGGGGCAGAGGAGAGGGAGAGGAGAAGTGGACAGGCCAGAGGGGTCGGGGGGTTGCGTGGCATCACGGAAGGCGTCCAGGGCGACGAGGGGGCAGTCAGGCAGGCAGGGAGGAGCTGGCGCGGCTCGCCTGCGCGCCGGGCACGCAACTGCTTCTCCTCCTCGCAAGAGGAAGAAGACAGTGCTGCCCCTGGTGGGTCGGGCTAGCTTTGCCCAGCTGGGCTGCTACAGGGATGGGCCAGGTAGGGCAGGTCAGTCCTTCCTCTCTCTCTTTCTTTTATTTTCTTTTCTATTTCTGCTATTTGTTTTGGGTTTAGTTTAAACACCAAACCATTTTATAAAATCCTGAAAATAATTATGTGGCTAGAACTAAAATATACCAAATCACATAAAATGTTCCAGAATTATTGGACATATATTAATTATATAAAAATATATATCCAACGCAAATAGTTATTGAATTAATTCAAAGGCCCAAAATAAATATTTTTGAGATACCAAAAATATTGGTTTGAATTTTACCTCTTGCCAATATTTCCAGAGACTAATAGGAACATTTTCTTGGACTTCTTTGAAGAGATTTTAATGTTGATTATTTCTAAAATGATTTATGAGGGTTTCAACTAACCTCAATTCAAATTTCATTAGAATTTAAACATGATGCTCACATGGAAGCTAGCATAGGTCAGAGCAGAATTAGGGATGTGACAACTCGTCCCCACTAAACAAGAATCTCGCCCCGAGATTCAAAACGTGAGGTAAGAGGACAAAGGGGAAACAAACTAACACAATCTTCATGACCCAACTGCCCTTCTCGAAGATGTTGATTCATTGCCTCATATTGATCTTGACGTCTTTGCTTTCGAGATCTTCATCCAACTCGATGACGACAAAAGAAAACTCTATAGAAAACGATCTCCTCGGAGGTCGAACACCCAAGATCAACTCACGGAATGAGACGTTGAACATCTCTTGAGCTGAGAGGCAAAATACACCTTTAAAAGGGACGGAAGAAGCAATTGATGAGGGTTTCAAAGTAGCAAGGAAAAATTGCCATGATTCCATAACGGGGCACCTCAGGGAAGGTGACTCATAGATTTATCCTTTGAAGTGGCAAAATAATTACTTTTGATACAAGATCATTGAAACTCTCTATACCAGCCTAAGGCAGTTCACAAATGATTGTTTGAAGGAGTTCGTTGGAATGGCATACTCAGATCGGGAAGGATACTATGATTATAGAGCAACTCGGCAAACGGAGGGCACACTCTAATTGGTACCGAGGATATATCCTAGTGCGTGAACGTGCTCTCAAGAACTTGAACATTTCCATACTCATCAAAGTCTTACCAACATCCATGTCGGGGATCCTGGCAACACATCATACTACCATGATGAATAGTGATGGACAATGCAGATGTAAAGGAGGACAACACTTGCTCAGATTTCACCTTGGCGAGGCCAAGGAAACGAAATCTGGATGATCGACCGAGAGACATTTAGCACTCCGCTTCTAATGTGCTCCTTGATGTTCTACATACCACAGTCATACTTAAAGCATTAACGTGGCCATCAAGTATAGGTCGGACTTTGGGAAGACAAAGGATCCATAAGGAACAACTTCTAGAATAAGTTGCACAACATCCTCATGGAGAGGGTGGTAAATTTAATCAGTCAAGATGCTACAATAATAGATCTTCCGGCTAG
>NW_021169807.1:0-2133 GCF_002162155.2 Triticum dicoccoides
TGGGGAAATCCATGCCGACCCCACGCTTGGCCATAGAAGCTGCTGTGAACGAAGCAATTGCTCACCTTCGATCCGCAGTACCCTATGCCCGCGAGCGAGGATATTATTACTTTCCGAGCCGTGTAGCACCCAGGGGAGTAACGACTTTTCCCGGTGGAGGGATTGAGAAAGACCCAGTACTGGCCAACCTTATCCAGTACATCATCGCTCAAGAGCATCTGAACCAGCGAGTAATGGATTATCTCCAGAGTCTCACTGATCTGAACCCTCGGGTTGCCATGGGCAGACCACTGAGACCCGATCCGGAGAGACACATACATTGACTGGTCAATCCACTTCCTCCGATAGAAGAGGAGTGTATTCCATTGCCAGAGACTTTTTCTCGAGACCCCGTCCAGTTACCATTCTCATTTTAGACGTCACTGCTGTGTTTGTTATTGCAGCATTTATTATTACGTTGTAACTTATGCATGGTACCTCGAATTTGTGCGACAGGTCGTATATTTAGTTTCTACTAGTATGAGTAGTTTTCTTCGTGACTAACTTGTGTAACCGCAAAAATCCTAGAATGAGATTTCTTTTCCCTGAGTTGTTGCATCGTTTATCCCCTCACTACATGGATTATTTTTTTATTCACGCAGCACCACGGCAGCAGACTCACAACCGCTCGAGCACGTATGGAGTATTTGTTTTTCACAACGGCTCTTAGCAAATCTCGAGGACGAGATGTTTCTTAAGGGGGGTAGTAATTGTAACACCCCAAAAATTTAACCAGGTTTTAGTTATTAAAATTTTGCCAGGAAATAAATTTTTAGTTTCTGGGCTCCCTTTTGATTTTGGACCATTTCTCTCTCTTGTTGTTATGAAGTTTTTCCCAAAATAAAACCCTTCAAATATGTTAGTGGACTTGTTTAACCACTCAAGGAAAACTTTTATTTTATTAGTAGAACTAATTACTTAATTAAATTGCTTGATCTTTAGTTTCTTGAAAAATAGTTTTTCCAAAATTATATGGCCATATTTGAACTACAACCATTTGATAAATTCACCTAAAAATCCAACCAAAATTTGGATATTTCATGTGATGTCTCTAAATCACTTTTGTGCATTAATATATTTATTTCATGAAATATTGTGAGCTCTACCCCCAATTTTCTTCTCTGGTCCAATGGGCAATTTTGCACTGCAACTCATTTAAATATTTCTTTCTAGCTTCCACCAAAATTATGGGATGTCAGTAGGAGCATATGATTCCATTATATGCAAAAATCCAGGGATGTTATTTGAAAATTTTGAGTAAATCAACCTCATCTTCATTCTGGTCCAACATGATGGTTTGTACAGCAACCATATTCTTGCTTGCTTTTTGGCCCTTGATTCTTTCCCCAGCTTGTAGACCACCCTACAAAACTCATAAGTCCAGGAGCATGCAACCATTGGCATACTTTTGGTTCATAAGATGATGCCATTTACCTCCTGTCCAGAATTGAAGTTCTGCAAAACTTGCACTAGCAAGTTTGTGCTTTTCACCAACTAACCTCACCACCCTCCTGTGCATCCAAAGAGACACTGATCTGGAAGAATTGGCCATTCCAAGAAATGCCTAGGTGCCTGTGACATTTTGTCAAACACCTTGAGAGCATGACCAGATTTGGCATGAGTTGTTGTTGGCATTGTGAACTTGGTCTCCTGACCAAACCACCTTGTCCCTTGATCTTCCCTCTATCACTAGCCTAGTTCTGTTGCTTGCCAACCTCACCTGAGACCTCTAGCATGCCACGACATTTTATCAAACACCTTCTGTGCATGCACTGGACGCGCCCAGAGCGCGCGTATTGCACGAGCCGCGCCCGAGCCGACACATCGCGCCCCTGGTTTTTGGCCCTCTCTATAACGCCACACCACGCACTCCCCTTCTCACAGCAACGCGCCAAGCCGCCCTGGCAGCCTACAACGCCGCCGTCAGAGCTCATGGCGGCACGCCGGCGTCCGCAGCGCACCCCTGCCTCCGTAGGTGCCGACAAGCCGCCAGCGCTTGCCACCTGCCTCCTGGAGCAGTGCGAGCTCATCCGCAGCCTCGTCCTCTAGCGCTCGTCGCCGCCACGTCGCCCAAGCTACAAAAAGACGGTTCGT
>NW_021169808.1:0-1094 GCF_002162155.2 Triticum dicoccoides
CGAAAGGTCGAGCATGAGTCGTATAGAAGATACGATCAACATGAAGATGTTCACCGATGTTGACTAGTCCGTCTCACGTGATGATCGGACACGGTCTAGTTTAACTCGGATCATGTAATACTTAGATGACTAGAGGGATGTCTAATCTAAGTGGGAGTTCACTAATAATTTGATTAGTTGAACTTAATTATCATGAACTTAGTCTAAAATCTTTGCAATATGTCTTGTAGATCAAATGGCCAACGTAGTCCTCAACTTCAACGCGTTCCTAGAGAAAACTAAGCTGAAAGACGATGGCAGCAACTATACGGACTGGGTCCGGAACCTGAGGATCATCCTCATAGCTGCCAAGAAAGATTATGTCCTACAAGCACCGCTTGGTGACGCACCCGTTCTCCCTGCAGAACAAGACGTTATGAACGCTTGGCAGGCACGTTCCGATGACTACTCCCTCGTTCAGTGTGGCATGCTTTACAGCCTAGAGCCGGGGCTCCAAAAGCGTTTTGAGAGACATGGAGCATATGAGATGTTCGAAGAGCTGAAAATGGTTTTCCAAGCTCATGCCCGGGTCGAGAGATATGAAGTCTCCGACAAATTCTTCAGCTGTAAGATGGAGGAAAACAGTTCTGTCAGTGAGCACATACGCACTATGTCTGGGTTGCATAACCGCTTGACTCAGCTGGGAGTTAATCTCCCGGATGATGCGGTCATTGACAGAATCCTCCAGTCGCTTCCACCAAGCTACAAGAGCTTTGTGATGAACTTCAATATGCAGGGGATGGAAAAGACCATTCCTGAAGTATTTGCTATGCTGAAATCAGCGGAGGTAGAAGTCAGGAAGGAACATCAAGTGTTGATGGTCAATAAAACCACTAAGTTCAAGAAAGGCAAGGGTAAAAAGAACTTCAAGAAGGACGGCAAGGAGGTTGCCGCGCCCGGCAAGCAAGCTGCCGGGAAGAAGCCAAAGAATGGACCCAAGCCCGAGACTGAGTGCTTTTATTGCAAGGGAAGCGGTCACTGGAAGCGGAACTGCCCTAAGTACTTAGCGGATAAGAAGGCCGGCAAAACAAAAGGTATATGTGATATACATGTAA
>NW_021169809.1:0-1409 GCF_002162155.2 Triticum dicoccoides
CTTCATACCTATAGTCCACGAAAAAGCCACAAAAAAATTAGGGTTAGTTCATCATATCCGAACCAATCTGAGCCTTGCATAATCTTTTTAGGGTTTTGCTTTGTTGAATTTGCGGTTGCATCGTCGTGTCTAGTTGCTGGTCTTAGAGTCTAGTCTTTTAGAGTTTCGAGTTCTGGTCATAAGTTGTCACGCCGCCGCCGCACCATCATCATCGCCCCTGCCATCTACCACCACCGCACCGAATCCGTATCCATATACCACCACCAATCCGTGTCCATATACCACCACCGATCCATATCCATATACTACCACCGCTACCACCACCGCTGCCATATACCACCACCATATATCCACCACCAATCCGAGTTCTTTGCTTATTAGGTTTGTTTTCGGGATCCATCTAGATTCCGATTCGTGTTTCCTTGCCGGAGTAGGTTTCGGAAAAAAAAAGTCGGGTAGCCACGCTCCGTTTAGGCCCAAAATTTTTCGAAAACGCATTTTTCAAAAAAAATTCTGGCTATCCTATTTTTAAGTGTTTCTGAGTGTTTTGAGACACGTGCCATTATAGGAAGTTTTTTTTGACCCGTTTCCAGTTTTTGGGTCCGGGCAGTCGAAAAAAAAAAATTGGTCGAAAAAATTTCATGCCCATCCTGTCAGTTTGAGCTAGGAAGAGTTTTGAGACACTCGCCATTATAGTGATTTTTCGCAAAAAAAAAAGCAGCGCAAAAAAAAGAGCGCAAAAAAAAAAAGAGCGAAAAAAAAATTCAGAGTGTGCTTTTCCCTTGTTTACGTGCCGCGCCGTGATTTTGTTAGTGTTCTAGGCTCGCGTCTCTAGCACAGTCTAGCCTAGGACCAGCACAGTACCGTCGTTGAGCGTTTATTCAACTTTGCATCTCTGAATTGATTATTGCTGACCCTTTTTGCTACCATATTATAAGCCTTCCCAGCTCCACATACATCTACGTCGTGAGTTTGACTCTCCCTGGTAATCGCTCTATCCAAGCTTTGAGAGTTTTTGACTACAGCGGTTGCCGATCACCGCCTGCTGCTGGGTAAGAACTGGTAAGAATTTGAGATTTGCTTGACGGATTTGTGACACCCACCACCACCACTTGTTCGTAGTCTGTAGGATCATATTCTTGTGTGTTTCTATTGCTGCTAACCATGCCAGGATCACAAGCCGACGAGATTGACTGGGAGAATTTATCGAACAAGGAGCTTCATGATAAGTTTCAGCAAATGATGACTGAACAGGTGCAAGATGTGCTGAACAATTTTGAAGAGGCCATGGAGAAGATCACTGGCCTTGAGAAGACGTTCGAAACAAAGCTCGATAACAAGTTTAATGAATTGCTCGCGCGTCTTCCACCACCACCACCCGCTGCACCTAACGCACCTCTCCAACAACA
>NW_021169810.1:0-1043 GCF_002162155.2 Triticum dicoccoides
ATTTTTGGAGAGAAGGTGGTTCACAAGAACCCAACTTGATCACGAGATCAACATAGCGGTCAGGCGACAACCTGGTGATACTTCCGAGAAGAAATTTGGAATATCATGAACCACCGGTATGTTACTAAGCTCGAGAACAATCTTACTTTTCAGGGCAAGACGATATGATCAAATAAGCAAGGATTGGCACTATCCTAACTCACTGATCGGAGAGTGCACCAGAAATAAGGACTAGGTAGCACAATCAACCTTAGGGTGACGATTCAATAATCAACACGCTAAGAATGAGGTTATCGTCCATTTAACTACCAAGCAATGGAGTTGCTAGCAGTATTGATTTCACACGCCATGATTCATTTGTCGGCATTCCGGTTACAATAACACGGAAACCGAGAAATTATCAATGATGATCAGAAGTATTACTGCATCAAGAATTCATAAGATGGTGTGCAATTCCCATGATATTCCTGATATAAAGATGGTAATACTTCAAGGTAGAACAGACCAGAAGCTGGATTGGCATTTTGATCTGCGGAATACAATTGCTTTGACCCAATCCTAGATATGGATGAGATTCTGGAGTTTGTTTCTCCTATTCATTCTGAAATAGAATGGCTTGGCGGACCACAGGGGTAATAGGCATCGACGAACGAATGCACGCATACTCTTGACTATCAATTGATAGGCGAGGGTCGGAAACAACTAAGATGGGACAACTCAAAAGAACATATGATTTTCTGAGTTGTGGATGCATGGATTAGCATGTCGAACGAAGTTCAACATATTTCTTCCGGATAACCCATGCAGAAAGGTAGAACTGGCAGAGCCACAATATATAATGGAGAACTCATCAAGAATAATCCTGTTGTGATATTTCAGTTCAACGAGGAACTTCTGCCATAAGTAGTTCATGGTATTTGGAAGAAGAAGATACCACGGACTTCAAGGACTATCGCAAAGGTTACTAATATCCTAAAGGCACTAGCAATTACTATCAACATGAAGTAGGTAGAGTGAATCTCGGGTTCAAGAACCCAGGAACA
>NW_021169811.1:0-1725 GCF_002162155.2 Triticum dicoccoides
CATGCAGACTCCGCATAGCACCGGTTGCAGCATTGAGCATATTTGTCGGTAGCATCGCCCTACCCGCCACATGCACCCTCCTCGAGATATCCTGCGGTGAAGGTGGCCCGTCCTGAGCACGGATCGTACTCGGTGCCGGCTGGCTCGCACCCTTCTTAGTCTTTCTTTTGCGTGCCTTCTTCTTCTCCTGTAATGGGACCGAGTTCTGCTCACAGACCGCCTTCTTGAGTGTGTTGGGGCTGATAATATTTCGCACCTCGCCTATCTGAGGCTCGGTGAAGTCGGCAGCTGGAGGCGTCTCCTGAGAGCTGAACGCCAGACGACGCCTGTTGCAACTTGGCTTCTCCGCGGTACGAGCTAGATCGCACACGTCTTTTGTTGGGTTTGGTTCTTGAGAAGGAGGCCCCATGAAGTCGCCATCGTACCCATGCTCGGCAAAGTATTGATCGACATTGCCAAATGTATCATCGTCGTCGTCGTCGTCATTCTGATCCTGTGCCATATGCATGTTTGGATCCAGTGGCATAGGGATGTCCGGCACCGTTACGGCGGTCTTGCCATGGGGCCGACTTGGCGCCGGCACGACTGGCGGTGTTGTCTTTGGGGTGTTGTCCCCCGCCCACAAACGAATCTGGCTCTTCGGCCAAAGCAGGGGCTAGCTCAGGCAGGCGCTGAGGGTCATCACGTCTTCATCGTCGGCCCCGACGGGTCGAATCGGAGGTAACAAGTCGTCACAGCCTGGCAGCACCCGAACCAGTTGAACCCTAAACAAGTTGGGTGGCATCTAGGTACCGTGGAACAAGGGGTTGCCCGGTTGAACGATTTTTCCCTTGGCGACATCGACCAAATCGTTGTTCACGAAGTGGAGGAGAGTGCACGGAACGTCGGCGGAGCCCTGCGAAAACATGTAGGGCGTCAGGGATGCCCAGTCAAAGGCAAGGAGATGAAGTCCTCGGCCGAGAGAGGCTTAATTAGTTACCGTGATGATGGCGTCGAGCTCGGCTAATGTCGAGGCACCGCCAACGGCGGGCGTGCAGTTGACGGAGGGGCCGCTTGCTGAAGAGGTGCCGGCTGGCGTACACCCGGGTGCATTAAGCTCCCGTGCCGGCGTCGGAGACACCAATGCCGCCTCCGCCGGAGGCACCAATGGCCCCGCCATCGCATTATGCGAGTTGCTGGCCGTGAAGCTAGGAATCGGGGGCGGCCCCTGTTGGCCGCCCGCAATCCACGCACTCAACCCCGAGATCAAGGTAGGCACAAGGGCTGTGATCGTCGCTCCGAGTCGTTGTTCCACTTGCTCTTGGACAATCTCCGGAATCCGCGCCACCTGTGCCTTGAGTTCTTGAACCTCTCGCGCCTGGCTTTCCGAGCTGGTCTTTTTCTCCTTCCGCACACCAGCGGTATAGTATGACCCCCATTTTGTCGACAAGCCTTTGCCGGCCACACGACCAGCTGACGTCGGCTTACTGAGCTTATCCTTGTTCTTCATTACATTCAACCCCCTATTTAGAGTGGTGTCCCAAGGGTTGCTCTTAGTCGACCCCGCGCTACTGCTTTCAGTCGCCTGTGGAAGGAATGTGAACCATTTAGAAATTTGGCTTCATTAATTAGAATGCAACCATATGGAGCTAATTACGCGGGGGTGTATTCCTTACCAGAACAAGCTCAAGCTGCCTGGTCTTCGGATCCGTGGTAAGCTCCTTTGTTTTCGGGTCCTTCTTGTAC
>NW_021169812.1:0-1055 GCF_002162155.2 Triticum dicoccoides
AATCCCCGGGTGCGTTTGCGTCTCTGTCGTCAACACTCACAGTTTTGGCCAATTCTGACGCGATTCGTGGACTATTACTCATCATTTAGGGGTCCCGAAGCGATTCCATAGTGGTTGAACCCTAAGGTCCGTTTACGTGTCGGTCATCAACACTCGCAGTTTTGGCTGATTCTGGCCCGTTTCATGGACTATTACTCACCGTTTTGGGGCCCTAAAGTGATCTTCACGGTTGTTTGACCCCATGGTGCGCTTACGTGTCGATCATCAACAAGCGCATTTTGGGACGATTTTGGCCCATTTCTTGCATTATTACTTAGTTTTGGGGTCCCGGAGTGATTTCCACGATTGACGAACTCCACGGTGCGTTTAAGTGTCGGTCATAAACACTCACAATTTTGGCCAATTCTCGTCCATTTCGTGCACTATTACTCACCGTTTCGGCGTCCCAGAGAGATTTCCATGATTGACAATCCCCGGAGTGTGTTTGCGTGTCTGTCGTCAACACTCACAGTTTTGGCCAATTCTGACGCGATTCGTGGGCTATTATTCACCATTTAGGGCTCCCGAAGCAACTTCCATAGTTGTGGAACCCCAAGGTGCGTTTAGGTGTCGGTCATCAACACTCACTGTTTCGGGGCCCCGGTGTGATTTCCACGATTAACGATCCCCAGGGTGCGTTTACATGTCGGTCATCAATACTAGTAGTTTTGGCCAATTCTGGCCCGTTTCGTGGACAATTACTCACTGTTTTGGGGCCCCGGAATGATTTCCACGATTAACGAACCCCCGGGTGCGCTTACGTGTCGGTTATGAACCCTCACAGTTTTGGCCAATTCTAACGCGTTTTGTGGACTTTTAGTCACCGTTTTCTGGGCCTGAAGTGATTTCCATAGTTGTTGAACCCCAAGGCACACTTACGTGTTAGTCATCAACACTCACTGTTTTGGCTGATTCTGGCCTGTTTCATGGACTATTACTCACTGTTTTGGCGCCCCGGAGTGATTTCCACGGTTAACGAACCGCAGGGTGCATTTACGTGTCGGTCATCAAGACTC
>NW_021169813.1:0-2633 GCF_002162155.2 Triticum dicoccoides
AACTTAGTTCGTTCCAAAGGGATATTCTTGTGTAGTTTGAGTTGAAGAAAGATGATATCTTCAGCGATTGGTCCCTGTGATCAGTTATTGGATCTATTGCCTTATAAAAACTTGATTTGAGTATGGGTTATCGTCAAATCAAATCAGAACCAACGATGTTCGTAATGTTGTCTTACTCGTGGATTTTCCTCGAGCATACCCCATTACATCTTTTGGTCTGACCAATGCTATCACCGTGTTCACTTAACTACGGAATTCCTTTTGAAAAGGAAACCTAGATGAATTGTTGTTGAGCCCATTGACAACATCCTTATCTCCTCCATGATTTTGTTGAACATTAAACTAGTGTTGGAAACTTTTGAAAGCATTTGTTCATGCTAGCTCATGAAGCATATGTTTGAATGAAGGTAGTGACTTCCTTTAATTCATGTGCATTGGTGAAAGTTGCCGCCGTGAATTTGAGAAAGTTAGTTTTGCTTCCTCTGGAATCATCCCAAGTCAGTCATGCATACGTGCGAAGTATTCTGTGGTCTGGAGACTTGCAACCTTCATTCCATATGTGTCCCGAGCACACCAAGCCACCGATTGATTTGTTCAAGGGGAAGAAGTTCCTTCTTAAGAGCACGCCTTATGCAAGGACTTCGATATCCTTGTTGATGGTTTCCCCACCTGAACTCGGTAGTGTTTTATTATAAGACTACCACGTGGTCATGCTTGTCTGGGACAACGTGTTCACATGTTTGTAGCAGAACCAGCTCATGTTTTGGAGCTTACTATCGTAGTTCATTTCCCGAGAATCTCGCAACGTCATCTCGTCGATTTGTGTTACAAACTTCCATTTTTCTTCCCAGACTCGATGAGTCTGGAATATCCTGACACCAACCAGATCTGAATCTCAGGCAGATATGATGGTTGGAACATCTCCCAAGAGTTATAATATTGGTCTCGCGATAACCGGTAAAGTGAATGTCGTGGCCTACACACCCCGCCGGGAGACCTAATATTGTAGTATCTTGATTGGAGAAGTTGGCCACCTCCCCATAAGGATTTCGTAGGATTTACCTCCGTAACTGTTCCTTATGGATTCTATTGCTCCCGAAGTCCGACCTTTTACTTGATGTTCTAGATACCAAACCATTTCAAGGAATGGGATACGCTAGTACATCAAGGAGAACATTAGAAGCGGAGTGCTAAATGTCTCTCGGTCGATCATCAAGATTTCGTTCCCTTGGCTTCGCTAAGGTGAAATCCAAGAAAGTGTTATCCTCCTTTGCATCTGCATCGTCCATCGCTATTCATCATGGTAGTATGTTGTGTGGTCAGCACCTTTGACATGGATGTTGGTGAAACCTTGATGATTGTGGAAATGCTCAAGTTCTTGAGAGCACGCACAAGCGCTACGTGTTATCATCGGTACTAACTGGGATTGCCCCAGATTTCCTCGGTTATGCTATAACCATTCCAATAGTGGAATAACTCTCTATTGTTGAGCCTCTCCCCAGTTACTAGAATCATTCCCAGCATTTGTATTTTGTTCCCAGCTTGCACCGCCAATGGGCCATTCTACCATGGGTCTCTTCTATTTCCGGTGATAAGAAAATTCATCCATTACGTTGTCTTCAACAAGGTAATCCACATCATTCAAGTCCGAGTATGCCATTCTACCGACCCCCGCCAATCGATTGTTGTGATTTGCCTTAGGCTGATATAGAGAGTCTCAATGATCTCTATATCAAAGGTAATTCTTTTTGCCACTTAAGGGGATATATCTACGAGTCACCATCCCTAAGGTGTCTCGTTGTGGTATCATGGCAACTCAACTCCTCGCTACGTTGACAATCGTTTACCACCTTCTTAGGTGTGGAATCGTTGTCTACCTAGCGAACCTTCGTCATCTGTTCCACTCCATTCCTCTAGAGGTGTGCTTCGTCTCTCAGCTCGAGAGATGTTGCTATGTCCCATTCCGTGAGTTAATCCTGAGTTGTTCGATCCTTGAGAAGATTAATTCTTCTAGAGTTTTCCTTCCCTCTTCTTGTCATGTTGGTTGGAGTTCTCAGAGAAAGACTTCGAGACAATGATGGTGAACGAATCAACGTTCAATTGAAGTGCAATCTGGATCCTGAAGATCGTACTAGTTTGTGTTTTCCCCTTCATCCTACCCTACGCTTGAATCTCGAGACGAGATTCTTGTTTAGTGGGGGTGAGTTGTCACATCCCTGGTCCTGTTATGCACTAGGCTAGGCCTCATGTGAGCATCATGTTTTAATTCAAATGAAATTTGAATTGAGGGATTTTTAAAGCCTCAAAAACCTTCTAAAAATGATCAACATTAAAATCTTCTCAAAGAAGTCCAAGAAAATGTTCCTCTTAGTCTCTGAAAATATTGCAAAGAGGTAAAACTCAAAACAATATTTTTGGTATCTCAGAGTTAATTATTTTGGTCCATTTGAATTAATCCAATAACTATTTGCTTTGGATTTATATTTAATATATATTAAATATGACTCCAATTAATTCTGGAAGTTTGTGAGTGGCTTTGTATATATTTTAGCAAGCCACATAAAAACCCACAGAATTTATTAAAATGATTTAGTGTCTAAAACTAAATCAAAACAAACTACAGAAAATAGAAG
>NW_021169814.1:0-2700 GCF_002162155.2 Triticum dicoccoides
TTTCTCACGCCCGAGCGGGTAAGTTGATTCTGAACTTAGAGTAACTTAAACCTAGCAGAAACAGCCCGGCAAGAGTCAGGTGAGCCAGACCGCCGTGGATCGGCCACTCGGAACCGCCAATCCGGTGCCATTCCTCGCACAAACAACATGAAAACAAGTAGCTACTACGCGAGACATAGCGGGCGAGGCCGCTGCGGCCACTGAATGGGGTGGCCGGGGTAGAGATTCAGGGGGATTCACGGAGGCGGGAGGGCGCACCTAGAGAATGAGACGTCGGAGAGGGAGGTGGTGGAGAGGCAGCTGCGCTCCTCCTGCAGTGCGAGCTCGGTGAGGCGGAAGCCCTTGCGGTGCATGTACTGCTGCACCTTCCTCTCATCTCCTCGTCCTCCATCGCTCGCTGGCTTGCTCGCTGGCCGACCGCCATGCGCCGAGGAGGGGGGGGGGCACCCTAGGGTTTAGGGGCGGGCGTGCCGGATCCGCTAGTACGGTGTGGGCAAGCGGGTCGGAGGGGAAGACAAAGGCAGAGGGGGAGGGGGATTAGAGTAGGGTAGCGAGGCCGGATGGGCTAGGCCCAGCAGGCGGCTCGGCCTGGTTTGGATAGCCTAGTTAGGCCCGCGTTCACATGGGCCCAGAGGGTGTACGGTCGACTTGTGAATCCGACGGTGAGTCCAACTAGGGGACCCCGAGCCGCTGGGTTGTAAAAAGCCACGGCCTCGACGTTGGTTGGGTTCCTCGCACGGTCGCATCACGGGGGGAGATGGAAGGGACGATGGCGGCCTCGCTCCCGGACGACGTGGTCCGCGAGATCCTCGTGCGCTTGGACAATGTCGTCGACCTCTTCCGTTGCGCAGTGTGGTGCAAGCAGATGCGCCGCGTTATACTCGAGGCCTCCTTCCTTCACCGCCTCCGCTGGCTGAACTCGGCGGCGTCATTCCTCTTTGGGCTCTTCATTTGGGAAAGGTTTGAAGTCATGAATGCCCCTGCTTTTGTGACTTCCTTCATCCCGACGAAGCACTCGTTGTTCAATCCTCACCGCGGCAATCTCAAGTCATTTTCCCCCATGAGCGGCTCAAGAGGCTGCAAAGGACAGCTACTGCACAACGTGGTGCCACTCGTCGCTCGCCACGGCCTCCTCCTCTTCCTGCGCTTGGGTATGCCCAATGCCAATGTTTATCTGGCATCAACTGTGTGGCTGACCGTGTGTAATTTGTTTTCCGGCGCATGTGACGAGCTTCCTCCACTTAAGTGTGATTGGGATTTCGACAAGAGCAGCTACGCCATCCTAACTAGCGCAGATTGTTCCTCAAATGCTGGGCAGCAACATCCGACGCCGCCCAGCTACTCGGCCTTCTTCAAAGTGCTCGTTGTCAAGAATGGCATCAATCAACAACCACATAACCTCCACAAGTTCACGTCAGGCGAGCCAAGTTGCAGCAGCCCGAGTAGATTGTACACTAAGAGGAGGGGTGATTATTGGCGGCTTAGGCACCCCCGCGCCGTTGTGTGGCGTGGCACGGCACACTGGCTCATTGGTTACTCCATGGGTTGTTACTCGTGCTTGCATACCATTGACGAGGATGTTGAGACCTGCCGTGTCTCTGTGACTAAGATTGAGAATCCTATCGAATATATCAAAACTGAAATTTATGGTGGACGACAATTTACGGCCCTTATTGTTGACGCTGATGGGTTACTGTCATTGCTTCGGATGCGAGGCTCCCAGCTAGAGAGATGGACGCGACAAGAGGACGACGATCCGACAAGGTGGCTCTGCACCCTGTTTAGGAAGCTAAAACCACCTATGGAATATAAGATGCACTTGACAATTTTAGAAAAGAAGGGTGGTATGTTGCTCGTCGAAGACTACAATGGTAACGTGTACACTACAAATCTTGAGACAGGGGCAATGGAGATGGTGGCACACTTTGATAAAACCAACCATGGGCAGGTAGTGCCCATTGAGATGGATTGGCCAACACTCTTCGTTTCTCGCCTCGGCAAACGTCAACTCTGATCGAAGAAATAACCATGATAATATTTATTACTTTACCCTTGGTAAACTGTTAAGTATTACGCTTCAGTCTGGATGAACCGTCGTCTTAGTTATTACAACATGTCAAGTATTTCCTCATGTTGCATACAATATTGTGCAAAAATAACACATGTAATGTTAGGAATAAACATGGCGTACATGTATTATACTAGGAGCTATCCGGTTAGGACTAGAAGTCTTCACCGGTTAGGATTCTTTGTTACCTTTTTTATGAAAATATGGCCCTAGGGCCGCATTTCATTGATTAATCCCACTAGGACTAGAAGTCTTCTAGTAGTTTCAAGGGAGCAACCACCAACAGTTTAACATCATGATAGAGACATGGGACATGGATCAGTCTGTCGAGCTGGTGGATCCCAGCCACATACCAACATCTTGCCTCGTCCATAATGCAGTCGACGACCTGCCTGAGCGTGCACCGACTGTTGTTGAAGATGCGGGCATTGCGTTCCTTCCAGAGCATCCATGCAACAAGGAAAATAGCTAACTTCCAAGTATTCCTGTGCACCGGAGCCGACAGAGCACAGAGTTGGCCCATCCAAGATGATCGGAGGGATCCATCGCTGCTGGCCGCCGTGATCGCCACCTGCAGCATGGAGAAGTGGATCCCTAGCTTGTCGATGATGCAACTCCAAACCTCGGTCGAG
>NW_021169815.1:0-2644 GCF_002162155.2 Triticum dicoccoides
TATGACCACTGCTCAAGAGAATTATTTTTTGAATATTTTACTAACATTCTCGTGAACCTGCACCTGAAAGTTTTAATTTTTGCAGCAAGCGATGCAGAGAAACAAGACAAATAACTACGAAGTAGTAGATCATAGAAAGGACCGGTGTCGATTGATCAGTCATAGTCAAAGAATGATATGGAAATTAAACTAAGCACGACATGTCGGAATAATAGGAGAACAGAGCAAGAGAAAAAAAGTTGATTAGCAGGTCGACAGCAACGCCTGCTAAGAGAGAATCCACACGTCCATCCTTTTGCCACTGCTGAACCCCCACATCCTCGATCTCGACACGCTTGCCTGCCATCCTGGCCAACGTCCTCGCTATGGCCCCCAAGCCATGCAACCACCTCGCCAGCTGTTGCTAGAGCCGAGCGTGTTGGCAGACTCCGCACCCAAGGTAATACTTTCAGTCACGCTTACGAACAAGTTTTTTTTCTACGAAAACATAGGTTTCATTTCTGGGCAGCATGTTCCTCCCCAGGCATCAACAATGTGCAACAGTTGAGCCAAAGGGTGGGGTTGCTAGCTCCCTTGCGGCTGTTTCATTCGATTTTCGTGAGACATTACATATGTACATAATTGTAACCCGGCCTAAGCTTCCTAGAAATACATGTCTCTCTAGGAAGTTTGGATATGTTCTAACTCTTCTCAGTTAGGATTAACTGGATATGTTCTAACTCTTCACAACGGGTGTATATATTCATCTTGGAAATTTGTCAGTGATGTAATGTTTTGTGTACAAGCTGATTCATCCTTTTGGTCGGGTTTTTAGTTGATGAAGGACGAAGTCCGCACCAAGAAGACCATTCTGATGGCTTCAAGAGAATCAAAAGTGAAGAATCAAGTTACAATAAATATGTCGATTACAAATATGCCTACAGATACACAAGTGGTTTTCAGATATCTTTGCTTGATTTGGATCTGCTCAAAGATAAAGGATGGCCACATTTATATGGTAGTTACTTCCATGTCACAAAGGTGCTCTTCAGTAGGTACTACATAATCACATTGAAGTTCATCACAACATTCACATTCTTAGTGTTGTTATCATATCATATATCATATATCTCTTCAGTGTTTGATCACAATTTAGATAATTGATCTGATGTTGCTCATCTTTCAGTAGATGTATTTTAAAATTTATGTTTAGTACTAGAATTATGTTTTCAATTCAGTTTCACATCATCGTGTCACTAGAAATTTCAACATGGTATGCTTGTTCGTTTAGACTAGACAACTTTATGAAAATGCAGCATCGACATCAGTATGCTGCCATTGATCGTATTGCCAAGCTTTTTTGTACATCATCTGACACAACATCATATAGTCAATATGATGCCCTATGCAGACTGCCCATTAACTGGATTACTAGAATGTTCATTGTTTTCTTTCAAGTGTATCCCTTGGGGTGTGGTTCTTATGAACACTTATTTGCAGGTTTATGGATTCCTTCTAGAGTTTGAGAAATTTTAATGAGAATTTGTTTGACAGAAATAGGAGGAGGGGCCATTAGGACAATTTTTACGTAGAAGAGATCTCGGGCAGACTGGAACCTATGGACCAAAACTGGGGCAAGAGTTCAGTAGCTTTGATGTTGTTGTTCTGGAACTCTTTATGTCGTGAAATAGCTAGGAAAATTGCATTGGTGCACTTTGTATAATTTGGGGTCCTCAGATCAAGACAATATTGTAATAAAACGCGCCTTAAGGTTTGCATCGTTTGTATTAAGGCTTCCTTATTTCAAACGAACATGCTTTAGAGGTGTTTTTACAGATGTGCTCCTGCTTCTATCTACAGATCAAATGACTTTCTGTTTCATTATTTTCTGCAATATATTATTCAGGAGTAATGAGTGATAAGAATAAGATAAGCCAGTCGTGAGTGTGAAGTAGCAAGATAGTTTGTAAATTCAGAATCTTCATTGCAAGTACACGAACTAATGTTTTTCGCCCACGCATTGCTCAATGATAATTTATACCATGTCTTTAATTTACAAGATGAACTACACACCTGAACGCAGCACTAATGAAAAGATTCAGCATCTTGGTCGGCTGCTCGCGGCTTGTGGCTGGTGGTGCGGCAGTGGCAGAGCAGTGTCCGAGAGCGCGGCGCAAGCAGTGGCCCCTGCTATGTGGGCTGATGGCAGCACACCGTCCAAGCAGCACTTCCAAGTATGACAATGTCCGTTCTACACCAAGGTACGTGGGCACTCGTGCAAAGATCTAACATCTTCACCAACTAGGACTAAGGTATGTGTTTTCTTCTGCCCGTGTGATGTGGTGATAATTTGTTATGCATATGTTTGTAGATGTTAGTCAGTATTTGGGAGATATGAGGTAGTTTGCTAGATAAGAAATAGAACAAGAACAAGAAGGAGCTTTAGTTGGGCCATGTCATTGTGAGCTTGCAGCACAGAATTTGATAGGAGGTGGTTGTCGTAAAACTAGGTGCTTAAGATCTGTGGAACTATAACATTTTTTAGTCTAAGTTTTCTATGTTATCTTTATTGTAGTAATAGTTTGAACATTCAAATGAAATCTGGGATATTACATCGATGATAATACAACTTTGGTAAAGATAGCCTCTATTGATTATAAAATGC
>NW_021169816.1:0-1035 GCF_002162155.2 Triticum dicoccoides
CCTCCCCTCCTCTCCTCCTTTATATACGGAGGCAGGGGCACCTCTAAACACACAAGTTGACACAAGTTGATCCACGTGATCGATTCCTTAGCCGTGTGCGGTGCCCCCTGCCACCATATTCCTCGATAATACTGTAGCGGAGTTTAGGCGAAGCCCTGCTGCTGTAGTTCATCAAGATCGTCACCACGCCGTCGTGCTGACGAAACTCTTCCCCGACACTTTGCTGGATCGGAGTCCGGGGATCGTCATCGAGCTGAACGTGTGCTCGAACTCGGAGGTGCCGTAGTTTCGGTGCTTGATCGGTTGGATCGTGAAGACGTACGACTACTTCCTCTATGTCGTGTCATCGCTTCCGCAGTCGGTCTGCGTTGGGTACGTAGACAACACTCTCCTCTCGTTGCTATGCATCACATGATCCTGTGTGCGCGTAGGAAATTTTTTGAAATTACTACGAAACCCTTCAGTGGCATCCGAGCCTAGGTTATTGATGTTGATGTTATATGCACGAGTAGAACACAAGTGAGTTGTGGACGATACAAGTCATACTGCCTACCAGCATGTCATACTTTGGTTCGGCGGTATTGTTGGATGAGACGACCCAGACCAACCTTACGCGTACGCTTACGCGAGACCGGTTCCCTCGACGTGCTTTGCACAGAGATGGCTTGCGGGCGACTGTCTCTCCAACTTTAGTTGAACCAAGTATGGCTACGCCCGGTCCTTGCGAAGGTTAAAACGGAGTCTATTTGACAAACTATCGTTGTGGTTTTGATGCGTAGGTGAGATTGGTTCTTACTTAAGCCCGTAGCAGCCACGTAAAACATGCAACAACAAAGTAGAGGACGTCTAACTTGTTTTTGCAGGGCATGTTGTGATGTGATATGGTCAAGGCATGATGCTGAATTTTATTGTATGAGATGATCATGTTTTGTAACCAAGTTATCGGCAACTGGCAGGAGCCATATGGTTGTCGCTTTATTGTATGCAATGCAATCGCGATGTAATGCTTAACTTTATTACTAAACGGTAGTGATA
>NW_021169817.1:0-1353 GCF_002162155.2 Triticum dicoccoides
TGTGCCATATGCATGTTTGGATCCAGTGGCATAGGGATGTCCGGCACCGTTACGGCGGTCTTGCCATGGGGCCGACTTGGCACCGGCACGACTGGCGGTGTTGTCTTTGGGGTGGTGTCCCCCGCCCCCAAACGAATCTGGCTCTTCGGCCAAAGCAGGGGCCAGCTCAGGCAGGCGCTGAGGGTCATCACGTCTTCATCGTCGGCCCCGACGGGTCGAATCGGAGGTAACAAGTCGTCGCAGCCTGGCAGCACCCGAACCAGTTGAACCCTAAACAAGTTGGGTGGCATCTGGGTACCGTGGAACAAGGGGTTGCCCGGTTGAACGATTTTGCCCTTGGCGACATCGACCAACTCGTTGTTCACGAAGTGGAGGAGAGTGCACGGAACGTCGGCGGTGCCCTGCGAAAACATGTAGGGCGTCAGGGATGCCCAGTCAAAGGCAAGGAGATGAAGTCCTCGGCCGAGAAAGGCTTAATTAGTTACCGTGATGATGGCGTCGAGCTCGGCTAATGTCGAGGCACCGCCAACGGCGGGCGTGCAGTTGACGGAGGGGCCGCTTGCTGAAGAGATGCCGGCCGGCGTACACCCGGGTGCATTAAGCTCCCGTGCCGGTGTCGGAGACACCAATGCCGCCTCCGCCGGAGGCACCAATGGCCCCGCCATCGCATTATGCGAGTTGCTGGCCGTGAAGCTAGGAATCGAGGGCGGCCCTGTTGGGGAACGTAGCAGAAATTCAAAATTTTCCTACGTGTCACCAAGATCTATCTATGGAGAGACCAGCAACGAGTAGAAAGAGAGTGCATCTACATACCCTTGTAGATCGCTAAGCGGAAGCTTTCAAGTGAACGGGGTTGATGGAGTCGTACTCGTCGTGATTCAAATCACCGATGATCCTAGTGCCGAACGGACGGCACCTCCGCGTTCAACACACGTACAGCCCGGTGACGTCTCCCACGCCTTGATCCAGCAAGGAGAGAGGGAGAGGTTGAGGAAGACTCCATCCAACAGCAGCACAACGGCGTGGTGGTGGTGGAGGAGCGTGGCAATCCAGCAGGGCTTCGCCAAGCACCATGGGAGAGGAGGAGTAGGAAGAGAGGTAGGGCTGTGCCAGAACTTCGTGTATAGCTCCCATGCGCCTCCCCACTATATATAGGGGTGGAGGGGCTGGTTGCTTTCCCTCCAAGTCCATTGGGGCGTTGGCCAAGGTGGGAGGAAAGAAATCTCATTATTTCCTTCCCCACCGATTGTTATCCCCCCTTTTTAGGGATCTTGATCTTATCCCTTCGGGATATGATCTTATTCCTTCTAAGGGGGGATCTTGGTGCGCCTTGACCAGGGGTGTGGGGCCTTG
>NW_021169818.1:0-1200 GCF_002162155.2 Triticum dicoccoides
CCAGAATCGGCTAAAATTGCGATTGTTGATGACCGACACATCAACGCACCTTAGGGTTTAACAACTATGGAAATCGCTTCGGGGCCACAAAACAATGAGTAATAGTCCATGAAACGGGCCAGAATCGGCCAAAACGGCGAGTGTTTGTGACCGACACGTAAACACATCCCAGGGTTCGTTAATCATGGAAAGCACTCTGGGACCCCAAAACAGTGACTAATATTCCATGAAACGGGCCAGAATCGGCCAAAATTGTGAGTCTTGATGACCGACACGTAAACGCACCCCAGCATTCGTTAATCATGGAAATCACTCGGGGACCCCAAAACAGTGAGTAATAGTCCATGAAACGGGCCAGAATCGGCCAAAATTGCGAGTGTTTATGACCGACACGTAAACACATCCCAGGGTTCGTTAATCGTGGAAATCACTCTAGGACCACAAAACAGTGAGTAATAGTCCGTGAAATGGACCAGAATCGGCCAAAATTGCGATTTTGGATGACCAACACATAAACACATCCCAGGGTTCGTTAATCGTGGAAATCACCCCCGAACCTCAAACAGTGAGTAATAGTCCATGAAACGGGCCAGAATCGTCGAAAACTGTGAGTGTTGATGACTGACACATAAACACATCCCGGCGTTCGTTAATCATGGAAATCACTCTGGGACCCCAAAACAGTGAGTAATAGTCCCTGAAACGGGCCAGAATCGGCCAAAATTGTGATTGTTGATGACCGACACGTAAACGCACCCCAGGGTTCGTTAATCATGGAAATCACTCCGGGACCCCAAAACAGTGAGTAATAGTCCATGAAACGGGCCAGAATTGGCCAGCACTATGAGTGTTGATGACCGACACGTAAACGTACCCCAGGGTTTGTTAATCGTCGAAATCAATTCGGGACCCCAAAACAGTGAGTAATAGTCCATTAAACGGGCCAGAATCGGCCAAAACTGTGAGTGTTGATGACCGACACGTAAACGCACCCCAGGGTTCGTTAATCGTCGAAATCACTCCGGGACCGCAAAACAGTGAGTAATAGTCCATGAAACGGGCCAGAGTCGGCCAAAACTGCGAGTGTTGATGACCGACACGTAAACTCACAATCACTCCGGGACCGCAAAATAGTGAGTAATAGTCCATGAAACGGGCCAGAATTGCCCAACCCTGTGAGTGTTCATGACCGACACATCA
>NW_021169819.1:0-712 GCF_002162155.2 Triticum dicoccoides
GATGTTGGAGGTTATGTCGATTCTTCTCAGTTGGAGGTTTCACTCCTCTATTTGTTGGCATACCTCCCCTGCCTCTTCTTACTATATTATTGGTTCTTGTTTGGTTCTTCTCTTTGTGAGTTTTGGAGCTTATGGTCATCTTGGTGACATGCTCGAGTTCATCGAAAACTGAGTTCACTCGCATCTTCGATGATGTTTTCGATGTTGGAGGTTATGCCGATTCTTCTCAATTGGAGGTTTCACTCCTCTATTTGTTGGCATACCTCCCCTGCCTCTTCTTACTATATTATTGGTTCTTGTTTGGTTCTTCTCTTTGTGAGTTTTGGAGCTTATGGTCATCTTGGTGACATGCTCAAGTTCGTCGAAAACCGAGTTCACTCGCATCTTCGATGATGTTTTCGATGTTGGAGGTTATGTCGGTTCTTCTCAGTTGGAGGTTTCACTCCTCTATTTCTTGGCATACCTCCCCTACCTCTTCTTACTATATTATTGGTTCTTGTTTGATTCTTCTCTTTTTGAGTTTTTGATCTTATGGTCATCTTGGTGACAAGCTCAAGTTCATCGAAAATGGAGTTCACTCGCATCTTCTATGATGTTTTCGATGTTGGAGGTTATGCCGGTTCTTCTCAGTTGGAGGTTTCACTTTGCTATTTGTTGGCATACCTCCCCTGCATCTTCTTACTATATAAATTGGTTCTTGTTTGGTTCTTCT
>NW_021169820.1:0-1191 GCF_002162155.2 Triticum dicoccoides
AGTCTAGACTTGCGGGAGCTCACTATGTCTGGCCGCCAATATACCTGGGCCAATAACCGATCAGTTCCAGCTTTTGAAAAACTTGACCGGGTGCTTGTTACCACCGACTAGGAATATAAATATCCCTTAGCCTTGGTACGGGCACTAGAAAGAATTGAGGCTTCACTACTAGGAAAAGGCCTACTAATGGCGCACATTACTATCTAACTTAGTAATGGCGCACCACATAAAAGTGCACCATTAGTAATAATTTTTTTTCAATTTTTTTTAGTTTTTTCTTAATTTCGGGTCACTATGGCTTAATCTCGGGTCAATATGCTTAATCTCAGGTCAAATCACACTCCGTGGTCAAACTTCTCGAAAGGTCAACCATCCTCACACTACTCCAGCCCAAGCACACTTAACTTCAGAGTTCTATCCAACCCCAGCACCAGCTCACTTCACAGGGACTTGTTGATATATCTAGCATATCAATCCTATTAAACCTTGTTGATGTTTAGGACTTTGTTCATGTTCATGAGTGTGATCAAATTTTGAAAAATATTTCAAACTTCCGTTCATATTACGTATCATATTTTGAAAAAAAATCCAGAAAACAAAAATCGAAACTATTTTTTTTCTGTTACTAGTGGCGCACCTACCAAACGGTGCGCCACTAGTAAGTTTGAAATTTTTTGAATTTTTTTTGCCTCCAGATCTTAAAAGCCCCGTAACTTTTTTTCTGTTAGGTTTTTAAGGATTTTGAAAATGTTTAACAACGTTACCCCGGTTAAATTCGGATGTAACTTTTCGAGTAGATGATTTTTCATATAGAAAACTTTTTAATCCGAGTTCGTATGCAAAAGTTATGCCCATTTTACAAATTCCAGAGAGATTTTGCAAATAAAGTCGAAATTCATATTTGTAAATTTTCCCCACAACTAGACCACATATCACATGGGAAACTTATTTTCTTTTACTTTCTTGACATTTTCATCATTTTCTTTTATTTTTTAAAAACTGAAAAGGCGATCCATCAGGGGGGTTGCATTCGGTGGAATTTTTGGGCCAAGTTAGTAAACTAGTAATAGCGCACCACTCCCATGGTGCGCCATTACTAGTGGCGCACCGTGGATGTGGTGCGCCATTACTAGTTAAAACTAGTAATGGCGCACTATCCCCTAGTGCGCCATTACTAGTTTTGAAAAAAAA
>NW_021169821.1:0-1357 GCF_002162155.2 Triticum dicoccoides
TCACGACTTGCATGTCGATGAGTATGACAACCGGCAGGAGCCATAGGAGTTGTCTTTATTCTTTTATATGACCTGCGTGTCATCAAGAAACGCCATGTAAATTACTTTACTTTATTGCTAAACGCGTTAGCCATAGTAGTAGAAGTAATAGTTGGCGAGCAACTTCATGGAGACACGATGATGGAGATCATGATGATGGAGATCATGGTGTCAAGCCGGTGACAAGATGATCATGGAGCCCCAAGATGGAGATCAAAGGAGCTGTGTGATATTGGCCATATCATGTCACGTTTATTATTTGATTGCATGTGATGTTTATCATGTTTTGCATCTTGTTTACTTAGAACGACGGTAGTAAATAAGATGATCCCTCACAATAATTTCAAGAAGTGTTCCCCCTAACTGTGCACCGTTGCGACAGTTCGCTGTTTCAAAACACCACGTGATGATCGGGTGTTTTATTCAGACGTTCACATACAGCGGGTGTAAGACAGATTTACACATGCAAACACTTAGGTTGACTTGACGAGCCTAGCATGTACAGACATGGCCTCGGAACACAGAAGACCGAAAGGTCGAGCATGAGTCGTATAGAAGATACGATCAACATGAAGATGTTCACCGATGTTGACTAGTCCGTCTCACGTGATGATCGGACACGGTCTAGTTTAACTCGGATCATGTAATACTTAGATGACAAGAAGGATGTCTAATCTAAGTGGGAGTTCATTAATAATTTGATTAGTTGAACTTAATTATCATGAACTTAGTCTAAATATTTTACAATATGTCTTGTAGATCAAATGGCCAACGTAGTCCTCAAATTCAACGCGTTCCTAGAGAAAACCAAGCTGAAAGACGATGGCAGCAACTATACGGACTGGATCCGGAACCTGAGGATCATCCTCATAGCTGCCAAGAAAGATTATGTCCTACAAGCACCGCTTGGTGACGCACCCGTTCTCCCTGCGGAACAAGACGTTATGAACGCTTGGCAGGCACGTTCCGATGACTACTCCCTCGTTCAGTGCGGCATGCTTTACAGCCTAGAGCCGGGGCTCCAAAAGCGTTTTGAGAGACATGGAGCATATGAGATGTTCGAAGAGCTGAAAATGGTTTTCCAAGCTCATGCCCGGGTCGAGAGATATGAAGTCTCCGACAAATTCTTCAGCTGTAAGATGGAGGAAAACAGTTCTGTCAATGAGCACATACTCACTATGTCTGGGTTGCATAACCGCTTGACTCAGCTGGGAGTTAATCTCCCGGATGATGCGGTCATTGACAGAATCCTCCAGTCGCTTCCACCAAGCTACAAGAGCTTTGTGATGAACTTCAATATGCAGGGGATGGAAAAGAC
>NW_021169822.1:0-1559 GCF_002162155.2 Triticum dicoccoides
TCTTCTTCTTCTTCTTCTTCTCTTGAGCTTGTGTTCCTTTGAAGGAAGTCGGATCATACTTCTCTTGTTGAGGAACAAACTTCGTCTTGGGATATTGATCTTCTTCCCACTCAACTCCATTGGCATTGAACTTTCGTTCAAAACCAACACCTTGGTTCTTCCGGTGCCTTCCTTGCTTGCGTACAATTTCCTCAAATTGCTTACTCCTGGCAAGGCTTTTGTAAACACCTTTCTCTATAATTCCCTTCAATAAGCTATTTTCTTGCTCAAGTGTAACTTGGCTAAGAGAATCATTAGTGGAATCAAGAGAACTACTAGAAGCAACAATATTGGATTTAACATGATTATTGTTACTACTAGAGGAAGAATCTTTCTTGTTCTTGTTAATGGACTTGACTTGAGGCATGTAAGTAGATAGGAGTAAACGCTTGGCAATGTAAGAAGAACTTTTCTTGTGAAGATCATCATTGATTGCCTTTAAGAACTCATGCTCTTGCTCAAGGTTGAGCTTTTCAAAGCGTAACTTCTCATGAGCCCTTAAAAGTTCTCGATGATCTTCTAAGATAGTTTCATGAGCTAACTTAAGAGTGTTTAGTTCTTTAGTTAGAAGCTCAATCTTCTCCTTATCATTGTCATTCATTTTATCTTGATTAGCTTGATTAATTGACGTTTCATCATAGTATTCATCACTAGAGTTGTCAACAAGTAAATCATCATCACCTAACAAGTCATCTTCATCACTATTGAAATCAACATACTCGGGGTGTGTTACCTTAGGGCCTTTAGCCATGAAGCATCTTCCAAGTCCTTCATTTGGTGAATCAAATATGTCGTAGGAGTTGGTTGACACAAGTTCTAGACCGGCAACACCTTCATCTTGAGTATGTTCGGAGTCGGAGTGATAGCTTCTCTCAGAGTGATGTTCAGAGTCGGAACCGGATACCCATTCACCAACATGAGCTTGATGTCTTTGTTTTGTGTAGCTCCTTGATGACTTGTCCTTCCTTTCCGAAGCCTTGCTTCTCCGGGATGTTCTTCGTTCATAACGATCATCTCTACTCCTCCTCTCTATTGGCGGTGATTCTTCTCTTATACTTCTTCTCTTGGGAGAATCTTCTCTTCTTTTGTAGGGTGTTGTACACTCATTGGAATAGTGTCCGGGTCTCCCACAATTGTAGCAATTGCGCTCTCGACTGGAAGATCTTTTGTCATTGTAGGACCTTGACTTAGAGCTTCTCTCTTTGCTTCTACTCTTGTAGAATTTGTTGAAGTTCTTCACCATTAAGCTCAATTCTTCATTGAAGGTTTGTTTCTCACTTGATGATGTAGGAGCTTCACATGAGGCTTTGTAAGCACTGCTTCACTTGTTGTGCAGTTCCTCCTTATCCTTGAGTGACATCTCATGAGCAACAATTCTTCCAATGACTCCCGTTGGCTTGAGATTCTTGTAATTTGGCATCATTTGGATCAATGTGCACATGGTATCATATTTTCCATCCAATGCTCTTAGGATCTTCTTGATGATGAATCTGTCGGTCATCTCTTCACTTGATAAGCCC
>NW_021169823.1:0-1193 GCF_002162155.2 Triticum dicoccoides
CGAGTTGATCGTTGTCTACCATCGGGAGATGGAAAATGATTACCCAGACAATGGACCCGACTCCTGCACGAGAACAACCTGAAGAAAAAGTTCAGCTTTATTTTGGTCAAAATGTATCATCCACTTTTCTAAAAATGAAGTCGTGCTTTTCAAAATGTGTAAATTCCATGTACGTCTTTGAATTTTTCGCTTTTGGGATGTTGTCTTGAAGAAGAGGTGGCACGGTCAGCTAATGAGTTGAAGTAGGTCGGCGTGTTGTATGTTGGCTTGAAGAAGTGGCGGCACGGTCAGCTGACGAGTCGAAGCCCCCGGTCCAGCCGAGATGGCAAAGCCTCCAGGTCAGCTGACGAGTCGGAGCAGGTCGGCGTGTTGGATGTTGGCTTGAAGAAGAGGCGGCATGGTGATGCCGACGTAGGTCAAAATTTGTGACGTGGTCGATCATAGGTGGATGAAGTAACTGCGTGGCAATGATAGTGTGGCCGCCTCGTGTAATTTGTGGGGCGACGATATTGGTGATGATTTAGCCTTCACCATGCCGAACTCTTGGTCGGCTCACCAAGGTCATGATCCAGTGAGGTTGACCTCGGCTCGACGAAGTGATGATCTATCCAGTGCAAGTCAGCAGCCCTGGAGCAACATTGTCAGGCTGGTTTGACACCAACACGACGGTGAAGATTACCTCGAAAAAGGCTTTAAAATTTAAGCGCACATGTTTGAGAACAGCACACAATACCCAAAGGAAAAAAAATCCTCAAGAAAGTATGTCCAACATCGCGTTCATACAGAAATATCCAAAAATTGATGCACTCCTCCAACTCAACCCGGAGTTTTAATTTCTGCCGAGTACTTCTTTGGTAGGAACTCGGTAAAGATACTATTTCTGACTTCCTAACAAATTGCACTCGGCAAAGAGGAAAATTCCAGTAGAGAAGCTTTAAAAGAGTGAGTGCGTCTGTTTAGCCAGTTTCTTGAACCACTGGATTTGGCCATGGAACAGCCGAGCAAACAGTTCAACTGGACTAAACACAATGAGCTCCTGTATATGAGTGGAAATGTCTTCGTAAAACCTCGCAAGGCCTTGATGGTGGACTTCAATGATATGGAGAGCGAGGTCAAGGTGATGCTTGCATCTACCAAGATGTGTGGAGAAGGTATCACCCTCTTTGGAGTGTCACGTGTGGTGCCCCTCGATC
>NW_021169824.1:0-1022 GCF_002162155.2 Triticum dicoccoides
CGGCTCCGGACCGTCCCCGACCTCGCCGAGCGTCCCCTCGTCATCGCCGTGAGTCACTGACCCTCTCCCCTAACTCAGCATGCTCCCCTCCGTGCCGTAGCGCCGTTCCCCACGAGCACCGAAGCCACCGTCCGCCATTGCTGCTGCACGCATAGCCTCCGTGCTCCCCTGGCCTCACTGAGCTGCTCTTAGTGCTCCCCATGTCTAGCAGGTGCTGCCCAGCCTCTCCATTTGCTCACTGATGCACCGTAGCGACGCGCCCGAGCACCACCGAACACCATCGCCGCCAAAGCTCGTCGCCGGCATGAGTTCCGGCGACCCCACGACCTCCCACTCGGTCCTCTGGATGCGCGGGAGCAAGGGCCATCCCCTGGTGCCCTCAGCGCGCCAAACTGACGCCTCTAGCGCAAGTCCGGCGTGCCCCGCCGTGTTCTATGGTCGCCGTCGGCTGGTCTCCGGCGTGCTGACGTGGCGTCGTCGTTAGGGGCTAATGACCCTGCAAACTAACCCTGTGACACTGACAGCGGGCCCCGTAGCGGGTCAAAGCCCGAGTCAACGCGGGATTAGCCCCTGTGTCACTGACGTGTGGACCCCACATGTCAGGTTTGACCCGAGCTGGCCCCTGTTGACTTGCTGACGTCATGCCAACGTCATGCTGACGCAGTAATGTTTTCTGGATTTAATTTAATTCTGAAATTCCAGAAAATGAATATAAACTTCTAAAATTCATAGAAAATTAACCGTAACTCCAAATTAAATAATTTATATATGAAAAATTATCAGAAAAATTCAAGGAATCCATCTGTACCATTTTCATGCATGTTAGAACAACTTATAGCTGCTGTTTAGCACAAATCAAATAAAGGGCATTTAAATAATCACATATGGAGTTTGAATTTGAATCTTGTATTCAAACCAACTTCATTTAATCTGTTGCTAGTTGCATTGGCTCAAAACACATTCATTTTGCCATGTCATGATCATGCATCATATTGTGCATTGCATTGATTGTGTTCCCTTCT
>NW_021169825.1:0-1276 GCF_002162155.2 Triticum dicoccoides
ATCAAATTGCTAATCCAGCTTTTGTTCTGTTCTACCTTGGAGTATTACCATCTTTATATCGGGATTGTTATAGGAATTGCACACCATCCTATGAACTCTTGGTACAGTGATACTTCTTGCCATCATTAGTCATTCCTCGGTCTTCGTGTTGATGCAATCGGAATACCGACAAATGAATTGTGATGTGTGAAATCAATACGCCTAGCAACCTCGTTGCTGGGTAGTTAAAGGACAATAATTTCATTCTTAGTGTGTTGGTTATTGAATCATCATTCTAAGATTGATCGTGCTACCTAGTCCATTCTCCTGGTTCACTCCTCGATCGATGAGTTAGGATTATTTCAAATCCTTGCTCTATTGATCATATCGTCTTGCCCTGAAAAGCAAGATTGTTCTCGAGCTTAGTAACATACCGGTGGTTCGTGATTTTCCGAATATCTTCTCGGAAGTATTACCAGGTTGTTCCCTGACTGTTATGTTGAGCTCGTGATCAAGTTGGTTTCTTGTGAACCACCTTCTCTCCAAGAATCTGTGTTGGATATCCCGGAGCTAGTTGGTTAAGCTAGACAACAACTTGGAGAGTTGGAAGATAAAAGCTTGTCCGACTTAGTTCATGTTAAGGGATATCTTTTTGTGTGTGTGTGTGTGTTGAAGAAAGATGATATCTTCATCAATTGGTCCTCGTGAACAATTGTTGGATCTATTATCTTACCCAAACCTTTGATTGAGTATGGGCTATCATCCAATCAGACCAGAACCAACGATATTCGTAATGTTGTCTTACTCGTGGTTGATCCCTCGAGCATACACCATTATAACTTTTGGGTCTGACCAATGCTATCACTTGTTCACTCAACTATGGAATTCCTTTTAAAAGGAAACCCAGATGAATTGTTGTTGAGCCCATTGACAACATCCTTATCTCCTCCATGATTTTGTTGGACATTAAGCTAGTGTTGGAAACTTTGAAAGCATTTTCTTCATGCTAGCTCATGAAGTATTTGTTTGATGAAAGAAGTGACTTCCTCTAGTTCATGTGCATTTGATGCAAGTTGCCGCCGTGGACTCGAGAAAGTCAATGTTGTTTCCTCTGGAATCATCGCAAGTCAGTCATGCACATGTGCGAAGAATTCTGTGGTTTGAAGACTTGCAACCTTCAATCTATATGTATCCCTAGCACACCAAGCCACTGATTGATTTGTTCAAGGAGAAGAAGTTCCTTCTTAAGAGTATACCTTATGCAAGGATTTTGATATCCTCGTTGATGGTTCCCCAC
>NW_021169826.1:0-1233 GCF_002162155.2 Triticum dicoccoides
AGCCCCCTCGTCAGAATCACTTGCGGGTACTCAATGAGCTGACCCGACTTTAGTCACCATCTGTATAGTATGTATGTATGTATAGTATATACCCGTGATCACCTCCCAAGTGATCACGGCCCGATAGTATAGCAAGGCAGACTGACAAGAATGTAGGGCCAATGATGATAAACTAGCATCCTATACTAAGCATTTAGGATTGCGGGTAAGGTATCAATGACTGTAGCAGCAATGACAGGCTATGCATCAGAATAGGATTAACGGAAAGCAGTAACATGCTACACTACTCTAATGCAAGCAGTATAGAGAAGAGTAGGCGATATCTGGTGATCAAAGGGGGGGCTTGCCTGGTTGCTCTGGCAAGAGAGAGGGGTCGTCAACTCCATAGTCGAACTGGGCAGCAGCAGCGTCGGTCTCGTAGTCTACCGGAGAGAAGAGGGGGAAGAAACAATGAATACAATGCAAACAAATGCATAACGATGCATGACATGACAAGTAACGATGCTAGGTGTGCCCAATCGCGGTAGTAGGTGATACCGACGAAAGGGGGAAACATCCGGGAAAGTATTCCCGGTGTTTCGCGTTTTCGGACAGATGAACCGGAGGGGAAAAGTTGCGAGTTCGATAGGTTAGGGGTGTGTGGCGGACGAACGGACTGCATACCCGGAATCGTCTCGTCGTTCTGAGCAACTTTCATGTTGAAAATATTTTAATCCGAGTTACTGATTAAAAGATATGATTTTCTAAAGATTTTATTAATTTCTGAAATTTAATTAATTATTTAATTTAATTCGAAAAATGGATTAATGACATCAGCATGATGTCATGCTGATGTCAGCAGTCAACAGGGTTGACTGGTCAACCTGACCAGTGGGTCCAGGGGGACCCACCTGTCATTCACTATGATTAACTAAAACAGATTAATTAGTTTAATTAGTGATTAGATTAATCTAATCAGGATTAATTAACTTAATTACTTAATTAATTAATTAATTAATATTTTAATTATTATTATCTTTTTATTTTATTTTTATTATTATTTTCCTTTTCTTTTTTTTATCGTCCTGGGGGCGGGCCCCTCTGGTCAGTGGCACAGGGGGTTAGTGGGTTTGGGCATTCGGGTGCGGGCGTGCGCCCGAGGGCGTAGCGGGCAACGGGCGCCGTGTGCAGGGGGGCAGGCGCCACTCGGGCGGGCGTATGCCCGAGGGCACTGGGCGCGCGTGGCGCACGCCG
>NW_021169826.1:3303-9824 GCF_002162155.2 Triticum dicoccoides
TAGAGAGTCCCTCGAAGTCTGATCCAGAGTGAGAAAGGTGTTCAGAGTAGCGAGAGTAAGTATTGCGTCTGATACCAGAATAGAGCACTAGGAAGGTGGCCCATGAATTAAATACGAAGCCAAGCATGGAGAATAACCATTAGAAATAGGGTTGTACATGAGAGTCAGGTTTCGATCCTGGGACCTGTGGGTTATGGGCCCACCATGTGGTTCTTTTTTTTATAATAGGAGCAGTGACATCTTGCACGGTCATGATAGCAAGGCATGTCAGGGAGTACCATGTCAGCTATGTCGGCAACAACGTTGGTACCAAGGGCGAGGGACGAAGAGAACCATTTTCCTGCTCGTTGAAACGAGGCGGACCAATAGGCAAGGTTCCCGTCCATCGGTGGTTACCGGAATGTCATCAACAATAGTAACAAGGTCTTACTGACAGAGTTGTACATCGAGGTGTTTGCACAAGCAGTGGATTATTACTGCTTATATCATATAGATCATAGAAAAGGTTTAAACAAACCAATGAAAGGAAAATATGATCATCAGATTAAACAGAACAATGGAAAGGAAAATATGTTTAAACACATATTTCGAGGGTATATCCTTCCCAAGGACAAGCAGAGCAAGATATCCATGACAGGATATAAAGTAGAAAACCATTTAGGTAAGGGGGGAGGAATCTCATGATATTACTCATACAACGGTGTTAGGATAATTGATAATTAAAATATAGCATCGTGCTTCAAACGTGCCTGTTGAAAATCGGAGTACCATTGACATGCTTCGAGATAGAAGTGACATGGTCTTCAGGTGAAGATCAAACTTTGGAAACACGAAGGATCCATCAAGAATAACTTGTAGAATAAGTCTTACAATTTCCTCATGGATGAATGGATAACCTTGCTGAAAAGGAATCTATAATGATAGGTCCTCCAGCCGGGGGGGGGTGCTAGGCATGACATCATGTTACCGGGTCATCAAAGGACCAACATCATAACTCTTGGAAAGTTGTCCCTACCATCATATCTGACCGAGATTCAGATCCGATTGGTGTCATGATACCTCAAGCTCACGATGCTTGAGGAGAAAAGGTGCGATACAAATTGACGAGATGACATCGAAGATTCTCGGGAGATGAACCATGGAAGCCAGTTCCGAAACAAGAGTTCATCGGTAAACCAATGAGAGGATGAGGAGGTGGCTGGTGGAATCAGCGACAATTCATCGAGATTAACAAAAGATGGATTTCCACAATTATGTGAACAAAGAGATAACATTTGTCAGATCAAATGGTATAATGATGTATGCTTGAGGAAAACATACACAATTAAACATTGGTTGAAAAGGTGCACCCGAAATATGGGTTGGGTTGCACAACCAACGTCAGAATGGTGATTCAATAGTCAATAGCCTAAGAATGAACTTTCGACCATTAATCTTCAAAAAAATTTAGGGTTGCTAGAAGGAAAGAATCCAAACAACACCGTTCACTTGTTGGAATTAACACGGGGACCAAGAAATGAACGAAGATGGCAAGAAGCATTTTGATATCAAGAATTCTTAAGAGGTGGTGAAATTCTCACCACATTCTTGACAAAAAGAGATGGTAATACTCCCGAGGTAAGGAAGATCAACTGCTGGGTAGCAGGGATCTCAAGGTTTACACAAAACACGAACAAGTTGTGTTGAACGGAAGGCAATAAAGTGGTCGATGAGAACAGGAATCATCGAGGGGCAAGGATGGTATTACCCATCATGAATTCAATTGAATTCCTGGAAGAGCTCATAATGTTCATGATGATCACGACACAATTGTCGAGAGATTTCATGCAGATGTAATCAATCAGCGACGAGATCAAGCCGAAGGAATGATGAAGCAAGAGGTTATTGGAACCACAGTTACGACACAAACTCGAACTCAAGCTTGTTGTTTAAGGTGAAAGGGTATGACGAGGAAAATCGACGTAAGCTTAGCTATCGTCGCAAATTGGTGCTCCGAGAATAAGGACCAGGTAGCACAGTTTGAAATCATCAAGATAATGATATAGCCAAACAGGCTAGGAATGGCGTGATCGGGTTCAAACTCGTACTTATAGAAGCTTACTGGAGAGTTGTTGAACCGTAGTGCGGACTCGGTTCAGTTATCGGTGTCTTTGAGTGTTTAATAACTCAGAGCCCGTGGAAAATTTGGAATCAGTGGGAAGGTAGCACTTGATGAAGAACTCATAAGAAGTTATGCAGTTCCATGATAATCTCGAGATTCCAGGGGGGTAATACTCGACGACAGATCAAAGTAGAGGTTGGAATAGGGTATTGCTTTGTAGAAGACAAGTGCTTAAACTTGTCCGAGAAAAGGTATTTACAGGAGAACATGGTCAGAACCACGACTGCAAAAGGCCGGATCCCAGATATAAGAACTTATACCAAGGGAATAATTAATTTAAGAGAAGCTTTAATGATAAGATCTACATCGTGTCCATGGGCATGAACACAGAGTTCAAGGTCGACTCCCACTTCTTCAATGTATAACCTTTCATTCCTGCTCTAGATAAAATGATTCCAGTGTCAAAACCTACCTGGTGAATTACCAGAGCAGTATGACCCGTGAAAACTTTCGAGCTCACACCGATTAAGGAAGGTATCGGTTCAACCCATTGGGGCGTTTAAGGAACATATGCTACAAACTTCCAAGGTAAATAACACAAGCTCGAAAGCAGAGCAAGGTTAAAAAAAAGGAGAGGATACGATTTACCAAAGGCATTATGTATCAGAGAAAGAACTCACAAGGTGATTAATTATGAAGGACACTATCGGATAATAATCCAACAGTGGATATGGCGATCCACAACGGGGCTGATGTGAGTATCGGTACTCAACCAGAAGAAGAAGAATGCAAGGAGATCAGAAGATAGAAACAACTGACTAATTCAAAGCTTAATTGCAAAGGAATTATGAATTCCATGTCAAGGGATCAGAAGCAATGCTCTGATTAGGAATGGATAAGTTGAATAGCCTTAGGGTACAATCAACGACAATTGGATTGGTCGAGAACCAATTCCAGTTAAAAGAATTGCAGCTCAGCCGGAAAGGTAATTTATAAGGATCAATGATGATTGCGTGTATTCGCAATCATATTGAGTCAACGGACTGAAAATAATAATGACAAGGAATGTCAAGAAGACTACGAGACTTATGGGATTAACCATAATGCAAGCAAGCAAGAATTTCAAGAGCCAAAGGCTCCAGAGGATTTTCGGAAGATCGAATAGTATTTTGAAGACTTTTGTGAAACACATGAACAACTGGGGGTGAGCGGATACTCGACAAGTGCGAGGATTTATTTGAAGGGGTATTCGTGTGGCAAAGAACTGCTAGGCAGTAGGCACAACGTATTCTTGGAACAATAGAGAAAACTTCGGGGTATCTTGTAATAACAAGATCAATGGGGGAGGATCGTATGAATGGCAAGTGTAAGTAGTTATCCATAAGGGTTTATCGGTGGTCGAGAATTGCAAAAGCAACGGGCACAAGGTCTCGAGAGAAAATCGGAGAGTATCTCCGAAATCTTCTGGTGCAGCAGGCGGTCATCGGTAACAAATGGCTCTCCGGGAGAAAGTACTTGCGAGAACCTATAGTTAGTTTTGTTTTTAGCAAAATCATTTAACCCGAATAGAAGAGAGCTCAAAGTCCCAGAGTAAAGATCGAGGAGTAAAAGATCCTAATACCACCCAATGGCGACGTGGGCCCATGGGCCACACAGCCAAGTTAGTAAAAGTTTTGTAAAGTCTAGACTCAACTTCGGCCAAGGAGTAGGAAGGGGGATTCCTACAGGCAGTCGGCTCTGATACCAACTTGTGACGCCCCCGATTCAATCGTACACTAATCATGCACGGAAATGTGTACAATCAAGATCAGGGACTCACGGGAAGATATCACAACACAACTCTACAAATAAAATAAGTCATACAAGCATCATAATACAAGCCAGGGGCCTCGAGGGCTCGAATACAAGTGCTCGATCATAGACGAGTCAGCGGAAGCAACAATATCTGAGTACAGACATAAGTTAAACAAGTTTGCCTTAAGAAGGCTAGCACAAACTGGGATACAGATCGAAAGAGGCGCAGGCCTCCTGCCTGGGATCCTCCTAACTACTCCTGGACATCGTCAGCGGGCTGCACGTAGTAGTAGGCACCTCCGGTGTAGTAGGGGTCGTCGTCGACGGTGGCGTCTGGCTCCTGGACTCCAACATCTGGTTGCGACAACCAGAAAGAAAGGAAAGGGGGAAAAAGGGGGGAGAAAGCAACCGTGAGTACTCATCCAAAGTACTCGCAAGCAAGGAACTAAACTACATATGCATGGGTATATGTGTAAGGAGGCCATATCAGTGGACTGAACTGCAGAATGCCAGAATAAGAGGGGGATAGCTAGTCCTATCGAAGACTACGCTTCTGGCAGCCTCCGTCTTGCAGCATGTAGAAGAGAGTAGACTGAAGTCCTCCAAGTAGCATCTCCAAGTAGCATCGCATAGCATAATCCTACCCGGCGATCCCCTCCTCGTATCCCTGAGAGAGAGCGACCACCGGTTGTATCTGGCACTTGGAAGGGTGTGTTTTATTAAGTATCCGGTTCTAGTTGTCATAAGGTCAAGGTACAACTCCAAGTCGTCCTGTTACCGAAGATCACGGCTATTCGAATAGATTAACTTCCCTGCAGGGGTGCACCACATAACCCAACACGCTTGATCCCATTTGGCCGGACACACTTTCCTGGGTCATGCCCGGCCGCGAAAGATCAACACATCGCAGCCCCACCTAGGCAAAACAGAGAGGCCAGCACGCCGGTCTAAACCTAAGCGCACAGGGGTCTGGGCCCATCGCCCATAGCACACCTGCACGTTGCGTACGCGGCCGAAAGCAGACCTAGCCTAGTGGCGTTCCAGTCCAATTCGGCGCGCGCCGCTCCGTCGCTGACGTCTGAAGTGCTTCGGCTGATACCACGACGTCGGGATACCCATAACTACTCCTACGTAGATGGTTAGTGCGTATAGGCTCGTAGCCAGACTCAGATCAAATACCAAGATCTCGTTAAGCGTGTTAAGTATCCGCGAATGCCGAACAAGGCCAGGCCCACCTGTCTCCTAGGTGGTCTCAACCTGCCCTGTCGCTCCGCCACCAAGTAACAGTCGAGGGCCGTCGGGAACCCAGGCCCACCTCTACCGGGATGGAGCCACCTGTCCTTTCAGCCCCCTCGTCAGAATCACTTGCGGGTACTCAATGAGCTGACCCGACTTTAGTCACCATCTGTATAGTATGTATGTATGTATAGTATATACCCGTGATCACCTCCCAAGTGATCACGGCCCGATAGTATAGCAAGGCAGACTGACAAGAATGTAGGGCCAATGATGATAAACTAGCATCCTATACTAAGCATTTAGGATTGCGGGTAAGGTATCAATGACTGTAGCAGCAATGACAGGCTATGCATCAGAATAGGATTAACGGAAAGCAGTAACATGCTACACTACTCTAATGCAAGCAGTATAGAGAAGAGTAGGCGATATCTGGTGATCAAAGGGGGGGCTTGCCTGGTTGCTCTGGCAAGAGAGAGGGGTCGTCAACTCCGTAGTCGAACTGGGCAGCAGCAGCGTCGGTCTCGTAGTCTACCGGAGAGAAGAGGGGGAAGAAACAATGAATACAATGCAAACAAATGCATAACGATGCATGACATGACAAGTAACGATGCTAGGTGTGCCCAATCGCGGTAGTAGGTGATACCGACGAAAGGGGGAAACATCCGGGAAAGTATTCCCGGTGTTTCGCGTTTTCGGACAGATGAACCGGAGGGGAAAAGTTGCGAGTTCGATAGGTTAGGGGTGTGTGGCGGACGAACGGACTGCGTATCCGGAATCGTCTCGTCGTTCTGAGCAACTTTCATGTTGAAAATATTTTAATCCGAGTTACTGATTAAAAGATATGATTTTCTAAAGATTTTATTAATTTCTGAAATTTAATTAATTATTTAATTTAATTCGAAAAATGGATTAATGACAGCAGCATGATGTCATGCTGATGTCAGCAGTCAACAGGGTTGACTGGTCAACCTGACCAGTGGGTCCAGGGGGACCCACCTGTCATTCACTATGATTAACTAAAACAGATTAATTAGTTTAATTAGTGATTAGATTAATCTAATCAGGATTAATTAACTTAATTAATTACTTAATTAATTAATTAATATTTTAATTATTATTATCTATTTATTTTATTTTTATTATTATTTTCCTTTTCTTTTTTTTATCGTCCTGGGGGCGGGCCCCTCTGGTCAGTGGCACAGGGGGTTAGTGGGTTTGGGCATTCGGGTGCGGGCGTGCGCCCGAGGGGCGTAGCGGGCAACGGGCGCCGTGTGCAGGGGGGCAGGCGCCACTCGGGCGGGCGTATGCCCGAGGGCACTGGGCGCGCGTGGCGCACGCCGGCGCCGACGATCAGGCAAAGGGAGGCGGTGGAGGGCCGACTGCGGTG
>NW_021169827.1:0-908 GCF_002162155.2 Triticum dicoccoides
TTAATCAAATAACAACTCCTTGTTCATGGTTAGGAAACATAACCATCTTTGATTAACGAGCTAGTCAAGTAGAGGCATACTAGTGACACTCTGTTTGTCTATGTATTCACACATGTATTATGTTTCCGGTTAATACAATTCTAGCATGAATAATAAACATTTATCATGATATAAGGAAATAAATAATAACTTTATTATTGCCTCTAGGGCATATTTCCTTCAGAGCCACCGTCGTCTCGCCTTCCTGAGCAGGACACAAACCCTAGCAAGACAGGAAAAAACAACTAAAAACGGAGCCCTCCCGCCGGCCCTTGGCAGGATCCACCGCGCCCCCATGGCCCTAGGGCCACCAGAGACGAGGCGGACCTGCGGCGGCGCCGGCCATAGCCTTCTTTCTTGGAGGAGGAGGAGCGAAGTTGTGGGTTATTCATACGTTACTAGGTATGCACTGGTTCAATTAGCTGTCAGTTATTCCCTCCCTTTCCCCTGGACGGTTATTGTTTTATCTCAAAGTATATAGTTTTTTTGTAAAAAGTTGACGTTTTAATTTTTGAGGTTTGAGAGTGGGCTCTTGGTCATTGAGGTTATATATTACTTCACGTTAAAATTAAATGTCTATTCACAATGTTTATAGTTTCACTTCATTAATGCAAATTTGTGTTTCAGGATTATGATGCTATTTATATGTTGTGTATCTGAATCATGGTTGTTCTCACTGGTCGAAATTTTTACAAAACCTACCTGTTGCCTGCAATTTTGTCAGCCCCCCCTCCTTTTTTTCTACACGCTCATTATTGTTTAATAGAACCTGTATGCACATTTTAAATAACCTATGTGTATCTGAATCATGGTTGTTCTCACTGGTCGAAATTTTTACAAAACCTACCTGTTGCCTGCAATTTTGTCAG
>NW_021169828.1:0-1099 GCF_002162155.2 Triticum dicoccoides
TGTTAGTCGGTGGAACCGGTCTCACGTAAGCGTACGTGTAAGGTTGGTCCGGGCCGCTTCATCCCACAATACCGCTGAAGCAAGAAAGGACTAGTAACGGCAAGAAAGTTGACAAATCTACGCCCACAACAAATTGTGTTCTACTCGCGCAAGAAGAACTACGCATAGACCTAGCTCATGATGCCACTGTTGGGGAACGTTGCAGAAAACAAAAATTTTCCTACTCGTTTCACCAAGATCATCTAGGAGTTCATCTAGCAACGAGTCATTGGATGCATCTACATACCTTTGTAGATCGCGCACGGAAGCGTTCAAAAGAACGGTGATGATGTAGTCGTACTCGACGTGATCCAAATCACCGATGACCAGCGCCGAACGGACGGCACCTCCGCGTTCAACACACGTACGGGACGGGAGACGTCTCCTCCTTCTTGATCCAGCAAGGGGAGAGGAGAGGTTGATGAAGATCCAGCAGCACGACGGCGTGGTGGTGGATGCAGGGCGTCACAGCAGCAGGGCTTCGCCGAGACTACGAGGGAGAGACGTAACGGGGAGAGATGGAGGCGCCAGGGGCTGGTGTATGAAGTCCCTCCTCTCCCCCACTATATATAGGGGTGCCAAGGGGGGGTGGCCGGCCCTAGTAGATGAGATCTACTAGGGGGCGGCGGCCTAGGGGAGGTTTCCCTCCCCCCCAAGGCACCTAGGGGTGCCTTCCACCACTAGGACTCCTCCTAGGGGGAAACCCTAGGCGCATGGGCCTATAGGGGCTGGTGCCCTTGGCCCATCTAGGCCAAGGCGCACCCCCTACAGCCCATGTGGCCCCCCGGGACAGGTGGCCCCACCCGGTGGACCCCCGGGACCCTTCCGGTGGTCCCGGTACAATACCGATAACCCCGAAACTTGTCCCGATGCCCGAAATAGCACTTCCTATATATAATTCTTTACCTCCGGACCATTCCGGAACTCCTCCTGACGTCCGGGATCTCATCCGGGACTCCGAACAACATTCGGGTTTCTGCATATACATATCTTCATAACCCTAGCGTCACCGAACCTTAAGTGTGTAGACCCTACGGGTTCGGGAGACAAGCAGACATGA
>NW_021169829.1:0-1052 GCF_002162155.2 Triticum dicoccoides
GCCGAGCCGCAGGCGAAGACGGCGTGACGGGTCGAGCCGCGGGCGACTCGGCGGCCGCTGGCGAAAAAGGCCGAGCCGCTGGAAACTCGGCGATCGCTGGCGTAGCGGACCGAGCAGTGGAGATGCTCGGCGCGACGGGCTCGTCGGGTGACCATGCATGAGCACGCGAATCGACGCCATGCAACATAGGGCGATCGACGTGCCCACCAGAAGACGACGATGATGATGGTGAATCCTCCAACAGCTCCAAACGAGCTCCACGTCCGGTTCCTGCACCATGGTTAGGTAACAGCAAAGGAGAGTATGCAACATCATCAAATTGGTCAGAAGCAACAGAGGATGAATGCAGGGATGGTGGTTCGACAGTAGACACAGGAAGGTTGGCAAAGGGAAAAACATGCTCATCAAACACGATGTCCCGAGATATATAGACACGATTAGTGGGAACATGAAGACATTTGTAACCTTTATGAAGAGAGCTATAGCCAAGAAAAACACACTTCTTAGAACGAAACTCAAGCTTGCGCTTGTTATATGGACGAAGATGCGGCCAGCAAGCACACCCAAATACCTTGAGAAAGGTATAATCAGGTTGTTCATTAAGAAGAACCTCAATGGGAGTCTTCATGTTTAAAACACGAGTAGGAGTACGGTTGATGAGAAAGCATGCAGTGGTGAAAGCATCACTCCAAAACCGAAACGGAACAGATGCATGGGCCAAAAGAGTAAGACCAGCTTCAACAATATGACGATGCTTACGTTCGACTGAACCATTCTGTTGATGTGTATGTGGACATGCTAAACGATGAGCTATCCCAAGCGACTGAAAGAAAGAGTTGAGGTTGCGATACTCGCCCCCCCAATCCGACTGGACATGAACAATTTTGTGCTTGAGAAGACGTTCAACATGTTTTTGAAACTGAACAAAAATATCAAACACATCAGATTTGCGTTTAATAAGGTAAAGCCAGGTAAAGCGACTATAAGCATCAACGAAACTGATATAGTAATTATGACCACTGACAGAAGTCTGAGCAGGACCCCATACATCT
>NW_021169830.1:0-1099 GCF_002162155.2 Triticum dicoccoides
CTTAGAACCGGGGCTCCAAAAGCGTTTTGAGCACCATGGAGCATATGAGATGTTCGAAGAGCTGAAACTAGTTTTTCAAGCTCATGCCCGGGTCGAGAGATATGATGTCTCCGACAAGTTCTACAGTTGTAAGATGGAGGAAAACAGTTCTGTCAGTGAGCACATCCTGAAGATGTCTGGGTTGCACAACCGTATGACCCAGCTGAACATTAACCTCCCAGATGAGGCGGTCATTGACAGAATCCTCCAGTCGCTCCCACCAAGCTACAAGAGCTTTGTGATGAACTACAACATGCAGGGGATGGAAAAGACCATTCCTGAAGTGTTCTCGATGCTGAAGTCAGCAGAGGCTGAAATCAAGAAAGAACATCAAGTGTTGATGGTCAATAAGACCACTAAGTTCAAGAAGGGCAAGGGTAAGAAGAACTTCAAGAAGGACGGCAAAGATGTTGCCGCGCCTAGTAAGCCAGTTACCGGGAAGAAGTCAAAGAATGGACCTAAGCCTGAGACTGAGTGCTTTTATTGCAAAGGGAAGGGTCACTGGAAGCGGAACTGCCCCAAATACTTAGCGGATAAGAAGGCCGGCAACACCAAAGGTATATTTGATATACATGTGATTGATGTGTACCTTACCAGTACTCGTAGTAACTCCTGGGTATTTGATACCGGTGTCGTTGCTCATATTTGTAACTCACAGCAGGAGCTGCGGAATAAACGGAGACTGGCGAAGGACGAGGTGACGATGCGCGTCGGGAATGGTTCCAGAGTCGATGTGATCGCCGTCGGCACGCTGCCTCTGCATTTACCTACGGGATTAGTTTTGAACCTTAATAATTGTTATTTAGTGCCAAGTTTGAGCATGAACATTGTATCTGGATCTCGTTTAATACGAGATGGCTACTCATTTAAGTCTGAGAATAATGGTTGTTCGATTTATATGAGAGATATGTTTTATGGTCATGCTCCGATGGTCAATGGTTTATTCTTAATGAATCTCGAGCGTAATATTACACATGTTCATAGTGTAGATGCCAAAAGATTTAAAGTTGATAACGATAGTCCCACATACTTGTGGCACTGCCACCTTGGTCACATTGGT
>NW_021169831.1:0-1126 GCF_002162155.2 Triticum dicoccoides
TATAAGCCTTCCCAGCTCCACATACATCTACGTCGTGCGTTTGACTCTCCCTGGTAATCGCTCTATCCAAGCTTTGAGAGTTTTTGACTCCAACGGTTGCCGATCACCGCCTGCTGCTGGGTAAGAACTGGTAAGAATTTGAGATTTGCTTGACGGATTTGTGACACCCACCACCACCACTTGTTCGTAGTCTGTAGGATCATATTCTTGTGTGTTTCTTTTGCTGCTAACCATGCCAGAATCACAAGCCGACGAGATTGACTGGGAGAATTTATCGAACAAGGAGCTTCATGATAAGTTTCAGCAAATGATGACTGAACAGGTGCAAGATGTGCTGAACAATTTTGAAGAGGCCATGGAGAAGATCACTGGCCTTGAGAAGACGTTCGAAACAAAGCTCGATAACAAGTTTAATGAATTGCTCGCGCGTCTTCCACCACCACCACCCGCTGCACCTAACGCACCTCTCCAACAACAACAACAACGACTACCTCCACGTCGCGAAGCAGACCTCCGCCGAGCAAGCCGTGTTCCTCTTGCGTTTGGCCAAACTGTTGGTGCTGCTGTTGATACTTCTGTGGCTCCTGCTGCTGATGCGGAGGAGGATGATTATGTGGCAGATTATGAGGATGAGGTTGATCAATATCAACACTACGTGCAGCCACCTGTACCACCACCAGCAGGTCGACCTCAGGTATATATTCGTAATGGTAGGCCTGCACCACCACCTCAGGTACGAGATGATGTCCATATTCCTAAACTGAAATTGAATATTCCACCATTTGAGGGTAGATATGTTCCTGATATATATCTTACTTGGGAGTTAGAAACTGAACAACGATTTACATGTTTACAATATCCTGAGGAGAGACGAGTTGCTGCTGCCGTTTGTGCTTTCACTAGTTTTGCATGTGTATGGTGGTCTGAACATTGTAGATTATATCCTATTCCAACTACTTGGGCTGCTTTGAAAACTGCTATGCGTACGCGTTGGGTTCCACCATATTATCAACGTGAATTGCTTCAAAAATTGCAGCGTTTAAGACAAGGGAAACATTCTGTAGAAGAATATTATCAGGAATTACAAACTGGCATGATTAGATGTGGTATTGTTGAGGAGAATGAA
>NW_021169832.1:0-1006 GCF_002162155.2 Triticum dicoccoides
ACTTCATGAAGACACGATGATGGAGATCATGATGATGGAGATCATGGTGTCAAGCCGGTGACAAGATGATCATGGAGCCCCGAAGATGAAGATCAATGGAGCTATATGATATTGGCCATATCATGTCACAACTATATAATTGCATGTGATGTTTATTATGTATTATGCATCTTGTTTACTTAGGACGACGGTAGTAAATAAGATGATCCCTTATAAAATTTCAAGAAGTGTTCTCCCCTAACTGTGCACCGTTGCTACAGTTCGTCGCTTCTAAGCACCACGTGATGATCGGGTGTGATGGATTCTTACGTTCACATACAACGGGTGTAAGACAGTTTTACATAGCGAAAACACTTAGGGTTAACTTGACGAGCCTAGCATGTGCAGACATGGCCTCGGAACACGGAGACCGAAAGGTCGAACACGAATCGTATAGAAGATACGATCAACATGAGAATGTTCACCGACGATGACTAGTCCGTCTCACGTGATGATCGGACACGGGCTAGTCGACTCGGATCGTGTAACACTTAGATGACTAAAAGGGATGTCTAATCTAAGTGGGAGTTCATAATTTGATTAGAACTTTATTATCATGAACTTAGTCTAAAACCTTTGCAAATATGTCTTGTAGATCAATGGCCAACGCTAATGTCAACATGAACTTCAACGCGTTCCTAGAGAAAACCAAGCTGAAAGATGATGGCAGCAACTATACGGACTGGGTCCGGAACCTGAGGATCATCCTCATAGCTGCCAGGAAACAATATGTCCTAGAAGGACCACTAGGTGACGCTCCCGTCCCAGAGAACCAAGACATTATGAATGCTTGGCAAACTCGCGCTGATGATTACTCCCTCGTTCAGTGCGGCATGCTTTACAGCTTAGAACCGGGGCTCCAAAAGCGTTTTGAGCATCACGGAGCATATGAGATGTTCGAAGAGCTGAAACTAGTTTTTCAAGCTCATGCCCGGGTCGAGAGATATGATGTCTCCGACAAGTTCTA
>NW_021169833.1:0-1323 GCF_002162155.2 Triticum dicoccoides
CGAGGCATTGAATATAATGTAGATGCTAGTTTATGGAAGCAAGTATCGATAATACGTTTGTATCTCCATACTTATATTTCTTCTCTTATAAAAAACCGAGTTGGTGATGATGGTACGTGTGCCATCTTGCAATATAGAACGTCCGATCTATATCTGACGGATGGAAATTAAACTAAAAGATATCCTCACCCCTCTCCACATTTGCAGACAAGGCCTTCCCTCGTTCATCCTTATCTCCAACAAACCTTATTATTGAGAGATTAAGAAAGGAAGCCTCTGGAACAAACTGGCCTGGTGGCTGCTGCCGACGTCGACAATCCCCATGCCTCCGCTCAGTTCGACAACCAACCACCACCACACCCCACTCCTCTTCACCTTATCTCATATTTCTCGAGATATCATTAGTTTTTACACATGGGATTATTCCCGCAAGGGTCAATCACAACAAGTGTTTTATAAAAAATGCATCTTGATGTTTCGTGCAATGCACGGATCTTGCTAGTACTCCTACACAAGACTAAGTTGGTGATGCTGGTGTGTCTGCCATCCATCGTTTCTGACCATTATATCTACATCTAACGATTGTGAGGTAAGTTGTTGCCTTTTCTCACCAACATCCCACTTCTCTACCAATTTGCAAAAAAACCCATAATTAGTATCTTAAAACCAACCACATCCCTCCCTGACCTCACCAAAACAGCCCAAGGAATATATTCTAGTTGAAACATAATATATCTCTAGTGACATATGTATATCAAAATTAGAGTGTTTTGTACCAAGTTTGTGAATAAGTATTATTCTAATTATGATTTGTTGCAACGGACATGAACATTGCTAGTATTTCCAACCATGCATTTCTTTTCCTAGTATTCCATAGTTTTGAGTTTTCCATCAAGATATTAGTCACTCATGGTTGATATTTACTTTCAATCATGTACACATATGCACTATGTAACTAGCCTTGCTTATTGGCTTCCAAAGCTTAACTTTCACTCCTACTTACAATATGTAGAGTATTTAACAAAAAACTACCACTTTCAACCAGCCCTAGGAGGAATCTATTGTACAAAAAATAGCAAAAACATACCCAAAATTTCTTAATCCACGCCAAAAACTACCTAGTACTCCTACCGATTAGGTTCTTTTAAACCCATTTATGACAGGGTTGGCCCACATGTCCGTGCTAACGAGGCAGATTAAACCAACACATTTTGTTTGATCGTTGACACGAGGGACCCACATCAGACCTTCTATCCTGTTATTCCCCCTCAAATCATTATTTTTCCTGAACATTACTTCAAACAGTACTGATGTGTGTTCGTC
>NW_021169834.1:0-965 GCF_002162155.2 Triticum dicoccoides
TTTTGAAGCAATTCACGTTGATAATATGGTGGAACCCAACGCGTACGCATAGCAGTTTTCAAAGCAGCCCAAGTAGTTGGAATAGGATATAATCTACAATGTTCAGACCACCATACACATGCAAAACTAGTGAAAGCACAAACGGCAGCAGCAGCTCGTCTCTCCTCAGGATATTGTAAACATGTAAATCGTTGTTCAGTTTCTAACTCCCAAGTAAGATATATATCAGGAACATATCTACCCTCAAATGGTGGAATATTCAATTTCAGTTTAGGAATATGGACATCATCTCGTACCTGAGGTGGTGGTGCAGGCCTACCATTACGAATATATACCTGAGGTCGACCTGCTGGTGGTGGTACAGGTGGCTGCACGTAGTGTTGATTTTGATCAACCTCATCCTCATAATCTCCCACATAATCATCCTCCTCCGCATCAGCAGCAGGAGCCACAGAAGTATCAACAGCAGCACCAACAGTTTGGCCAAACGCAAGAGGAACACGGCACCAACAGCAGGAGCCACATAATCATCCTCCTTCGCGACGTGGAGGTAGTCGTTGTTGTTGTTGTTGGAGAGGTGCGTTAGGTGCAGCAGGTGGTGGTGGTGGAAGACGCGCGAGCAATTCATTAAACTTGTTATCGAGCTTTGTTTCGAACGTCTTCTCAAGGCCAGTGATCTTCTCCATGGCCTCTTCAAAATTGTTCAGCACATCTTGCACCTGTTCAGTCATCATTTGCTGAAACTTATCATGAAGCTCCTTGTTCGATAAATTCTCCCAGTCAATCTCGTCGGCTTGTGATCCTGGCATGGTTAGCAGCAATAGAAACACACAAGAATATGATCCTACAGACTACGAACAAGTGGTGGTGGTGGGTGTCACAAATCCGTCAAGCAAATCTCAAATTCTTACCAGTTCTTACCCAGCAGCAGGCGGTGATCGGCAACCGTTGTAGTCAAAAACTCT
>NW_021169835.1:0-1439 GCF_002162155.2 Triticum dicoccoides
CTATCCTTATGAACTGTGACAATCAGACTGTCATCACCAAGGTGAAGAGTTCAAAGGACAACATGAAGTCCACCAAACACATAAGAATGAGATTAAAAGCTGTCAGAAAATTAAGAAACTCCGGAGTGATAGCGTTGGACTATGTCCATACGGCTAAGAATCTGGCAGATCCCTTTACAAAAGGGCTATCACGTGTTGTGATAGATAATGCATCGAGGGAGATGGGTATGAGACCCACATGAGTTGCCATGGTGGTAACCCAACCTATATGATCGGAGATCCCGTGAACTAGGACCTGGGAAAACAAGCCAGTGGTGAACTGAGGAGAGTAACTATACTAACCCACTCCGTTGGAGATGCAATACTCTCGATACTGTATGGTAGGATGACTACGGTCTCAATGTGTTCCAAAGCTTATAAAAGCAAGATGCTATCCTACAGAGCGATCTTTGGAGGAACACACGTATATGAGCCCGACTGCTGGTCACAGTCTATGAGATTGGGGTGATCTCTAGTAAGCTCATGAATAGGCCAGGAGTGTGACTTATATGCTCCACCCGAGGGGTCAGCCTTCGGCAGCCTAGTACTAGTAAGACATGTAGTGAAACTTCTTTACGCCAAACTGACAATTCAAGGCATAGTCCATTGTTCAGTTATGAAGGAGTGTAGCCACTTGTTCTAGGTGAAGTTCAACCTTAACAGGTCTTTACTGAAACACTGGTATATCAAAACAGCAATTGGAACAGAGGACACAATGGGCCCTCGAGATCTGGTGGGGGATTGCTGAAATCTGAGATGGGCTCTAGGCCCATATTGCAATTTCTGAAAAATCTCTAAGGGCCCATGTGGGTTATATGGCACTAGGTGTGGTGGGAAGTTTAGTCCCACCCCGGAAGTGGAAGGAGAGTTGGAGTGGTTTATAAGGGTTTCTCTTCTACATGCTATTGGAGCTTGAGAAGAGAAGAGGCCCTCGCGCACTCCTCCTCCGCCGCCCGCCTCGCCACGCCACGCCTCGTCACGACGCGCCGTGGGTTGCGGGATTGAGCCGAGCCGAGCTCACACCTACGCGCTTATTTTTGCCAGTCACTAACGGAGAGTTTTCTGACAGCTGGGCCACGATCTGAGACGTCGGATCGTGGGCTGTCACGGACTCGGACGTGGGTCGAGCCCACGTCTCTCCACGCGGCTGCGCCTATAAGTATGCGGTGTCTCCTAACCCTAGCCGCCACGAACAGATCACATCTGCTCACGCGCACGCCCACCGTCGTTCCTTTGCTGCTGCTGCCGCCGGTGACTCCATCCCGTCCGCCACGTACACGGTCGACGGGAGAGCAGGTCTCCGAAACCACGCCCTTCTGGTTCCTGTACGGGGTGAGGGGCGAATAGGTTTTTGGGCAGCGATTACGCGACTGCTCGCTTCCGATCGTCTACTTCCTCTA
>NW_021169836.1:0-857 GCF_002162155.2 Triticum dicoccoides
TTTTGTTTACTCCATGCATGGTATGTGGCCGGCTAATCGATGAGTTATGCATGACGTACTGTGCATGTATCGTGTCCGCAGGTTCCACTGGATTCTGCTAGTAATTAAAGTTGACACCTCAGAATGTCTCGTCCACGACTCTCTGAATAAGGATCCAAAGCTTTGGGTCGACATGAGAAGAATGCTGCAGAAGTAATTATTTTCATTCATTTGCGCTCTATATCGATCGGCCTATTTCGTTCATTTCCTAATATCAAGTAACTAATAACTCTCTTGTTCATTTAATTTTCTTTGCCTCGTAGGGTTTGGAGACGGTTCGTAGATACAAAGGTCGGTGAATTCAAAAAAGAGCTAGAATTCAAAAGGGCAAAGGCTAAGAATGGTGAGGATATTCAGCCAGCGGGGACCAATCTATGTGCATACTATGTCTGTGAGATGATCTGGAGATACACCTCTGAGCGGGTTCCGAGTGATACCAATGCTCAGAGGAATAACCTCCGGATGATGCTTAGTCCAGAAGCTCGCTTCCGACCACTTCAAGAGGAACTAGCTGGATGGTTTAGGAGGGAAGTCCTCCATCCTAAAGGAGAACACCATTACGAGGACATAGAACTTTATATGCATTAAATTATGTATGGAAACTTGTTCAAAATTGTATATGGTCATCCGATGATATTGAATATATATTGTATATTCCTCTTGAATTCTTTTTGGTTCTAATTTCAAATTTGTTTGAAATTGTACATTCATATGCATGTATGTAGTACCGTAGAATATGTGAAACTCCTTCAAAATTAAAATAAAGCACAAAAGAAATAAAACAATACAAATTAAACAGAAAACAGGTTTAGGGGGGG
>NW_021169837.1:0-1324 GCF_002162155.2 Triticum dicoccoides
TTCTGATAATTTTTCATATATAAATTATTTAATTTGGAGTTACGGTTAATTTTCTATGATTTTTAGAAGTTTTGGTTATTATCTGAAATTTATAAATCATTTTTGATTTATTTTAATTCCAGAAACAAATACTGCGTCAGCATGACGTATTAGTGACGTCAGCAGGTCAACGTGGCTGGTCCAGGTCAAACCTGGCCAGTGGGTCCCATCCGTCAGTGACTAACCTAACTAATCTAATTTAGTTAGTGGCCTGGGGCCCATTGTCAGTGTCTATTAAACTAACTAATATTTAGTTAACACTAATCCTAGCCTAATTAGCCGGGCGGGCCCGCAGGTCAGTGAGAGAGAGGGGGGGTCAAACCGGGCAGTGGGGTCAACCCACGCCGGTCATCGGGTCAGCGGTCGCCGGCGTTTAGCCGCCGGCGAGTCCAGACACGGCGGAGGGCTCGGAAACGAGCCACATGGCATCGTTTCGGCCGTGGTTTGTTGCATTCGAACGCGCGCAGTGGCGCGCATCTAGTGGTGGCGGTGACAGGTGCTGGGGTGGCCGGAAAAGTGGTCGGCGACGAGGTTTGGCGGCGGCAGCCGCTCGGGCAATCCTGGGGTGGCGCTATAGAGCACTAGAAGAGAGACCGAAGGGCGCTGCGGGCTCCTGGGAGGGCGACGAACATGGTGACGCGCTCAGGCGCACGCTGGGATGGCCCTGGCCACGGCAACGACATGGCACGGCGGCGAGAAGCTCTCGGTCGCGGTGGGAGATGGGGCTAGGGGGCGAGAACGGAGGGGGCGAGCACAGGAGAAACAGCAGAGGCTCACAGTGGATCCATTCGAGGCGGGGACGAGGCCGGGGACGGTCCGGAGCCGGCGAATCGGGCGTCGGCGACCGGCGGGTCCGAGGAGGGGGAAAACATCGGGGCGGCGCTTCGGGGGCTCCTGGAGGGCGTGGCATCGGTGAGGTGGGTCGAGTACGGAGTGGCGGAGCTTGTGGGCTAGTCGGGGAAGCGAGGGAGGCCCGGTGGCCGTGGTTATGGCGAGCGGCGGCGAGGGGCTCCGCTCGGTGAGGAGAACAGAGGAGGGGGAGAGTGTTCTGGGGAGAGAATGAGGACGCGGGAGAGAGGGAGAAGGGGGAGGGGGTCGGGGGCTGCGTGGCTCCCTCGGGTGCCTCCAGCGGCGAGCAGGTAAGCAGGAGGTGGCCGGAGCGTGCGCGCGCGCGTCGGGCACACGCCCTCCTGCCTACTGGCAGGAGGTTGAAGACGGTGGCGACTGCGGTGGGCTGGGCCGCACAGTGCTGGACCAGCACAGGAGCTGGGCCGGCTCTAGTGGG
>NW_021169838.1:0-5036 GCF_002162155.2 Triticum dicoccoides
CGTGGCCATAGACCAACTTAGGCCAAAAGCCTAAGCTTGGGGGAGTACATATTTCCCACCGACATTACATTTATGTTTACACATTCATTGCTAGATGTCGGTGCTCACACTTTTTCATTGTATCATCCATGCTAGTTTATTTCCTTTTTATGCTTTCTTCTTGTGTGCTTAATAAACCTTAAGAAAAATCAAAAAAAATTAGTCGTAGCTTTTAGCTAGTTTTAATTTCCATGCTTGTAGTAGTAACTAAAAAGAAAACCCAAAAATATTTCCTGTTCTTCTTTTGCTTGTAGGGAGCTTTCCCGTGTAAATAGTTTTATTTCTTTTCTTTTCTTTGGGGGTCGATAGGAGAAGACCATGATTAAATTGTTGAGGAGGCTCTTATTTGCATAATTGTTGATCTGACAAAAGAGCCCATATTGCCTTGTCTTCTCCTGTTTATTGAATGCTTGCAGATTCCAGCTTAGTCCAATGCACGTGCACAATTGTTATGATTCACATTGTTCGGTCGTGCAAGTGAAAGGCAATAATGACGATATATGATGGACTGACTGAGATGAGAAAGGCTGGTATGAACTCGACCTCTTTTGTTTTTGTAAATATGATTAGTTCATCATTCCTGATTCGGCCTATTATGAATAAACATGTTTGCAATGACAACTAGAGATCATAGTACTTGTGCCATGCTTGATTAGCTATGAGTTATAATGGTTTACCTTGCGTGGCAACATGCTATTGAAATGGTTATGATGTGGTATGATAGGGTGGTATCCCCCTCTGAATGATTTAAGTGACTTGACTTGGCACATGTTCACGCATGTAGTTGAAACAAAATCAACATAGCCTTCACGATATTTATGTTCATGGGGGATTATATCCTACTCATGCTTGCATTCGGTGTTGATTAATTTTAATGCATGTTCATGACTGTTGTCGCTCTCTAGTTGGTCGCTTCCCAGTCTTTTGCTAGCCTTCACCTGTACTAAGCGGGAATACTGCTTGTGCATCCAATCCCTTAAACCCCAAAGTTATTCCATATGATTCCACCATATCTACCTATATACGGTATCTACCTGCCGTTCCAAGTAAATTTGTATGTGCCAAACTCTAAACCTTCAAATAAATATCCTATTTTGTATGCTCGAATAGCTCATGTATCAACTAGGGCTGTCTGTATCTTCCATGTTAGGTGGGTTATTCTCAAGAGGAGTGGACTCCGCTCCTCACCCACGAGAGAATGGCTGGTCACCGGGATGCCCCGTCCCATGCTTTATGCAAACTAAATCAAAATAATCGCAAACAAAACTCCCCCTGGGACTCTTGTTAGTTGGAGGCACTCGTTGTTTCGAGCAAGCCATGGATTGATGCTTGTTGGTGTAAGGGGGAGTATAAACTTTACCATTCTGTTTGGGAACCGCCTATAATGTGTGTAGCATGGAAGATATTGCCATCTCTTGGTTGTTATGTTGACAATGAAAGTATACCGCTCAAAATATTATTCACCTCTATTTCAAAACCGAGCTCTGGCACCTCTACAAATCCCGGCTTCCCTTTGCGAAGGGCCTATCTATTTACTTTCATGTTGAGTCATCATCCTCTTATTAAAAAGCACCAGTTGGAGAGCACTGCTGTCATTTGCATTCATTATTGTTAGTTTACATTGGGTATGACTTGACTGGATCTCTTTTACCATGAATTACAATGTCTAGTCAGTCCTTGATCTTTAAAGGTGCTCTGCATTTATGTTTTGCGGTCTCAGAAAGGGCTAGCGAGATATCATCTTGTTATATCATATTATGATTGTTTTGAGAAAGTGTTGTCATCCGAGATTTATTATTATTGCTCGCTAGTTGATTATGCCATTGATATGAGTAAACTTGAGACCTGAGCGTTATTGTGAATATGGTTAGTTATAATCTTTGCTGAAAACTTGAATGCTAGCTTTACATATTTACAACAACAAGAGCAAACAGAGTTTATAAAAGTTTTTCTTTATCACTTTCAGTTTGTCAACTGAATTGCTTGAGGACAAGCAAAGGTTTAATCTTGGGGGAGTTGATACGTCTCTGTCGTATCTACTTTTCCAAACACTTTTGCCCTTGTTTTGGACTCTAACTTGCATGATTTGAATGGAACTAACCCGGACTGATGTTGTTTTCAGCAGAATTACCATGGTGTTATTTATGTGCAGAAACAAAAGTTCTCGGAATGACCTGAAACTTCACGGAGAAATTTTTTGGAAAATATAAAAAATATCTGCAAAAGATGAAGGCCAGGGGGCCCACCACCTGTCCACGAGGGTGGGGGGTGCGCATGCCCCCCTAGGGCGCGCCCCCTACCTCGTGGACCCCCTGGAGCTCCTCCGACTCCAACTCCAACTCTATATATTGTGTTTCGGGGAGAAAAAAATTAGAGAGATTCATCGCGTTTTACGATACGGAGCCGCCGCCAAGCCCTAAAACCTCTCGGGAGGGCTGATCTGGAGTCTGTTTGGGGCTCCGAAGAGGGGAATCCGTCGCCATCGTCATCATCAACCATCCTCCATCACCAATTTCATGATGCTCACTGCCGTGCGTGAGTAATTCCATCGTAGGCTTGCTGGACGGTGATGGGTTGGATGGGATCTATCATGTAATCGAGTTAGTTTTGTTAGGGTTTGATCCCTAGTATCTACTATGTTCTGAGATTAATGTTGCTATGACTTTGCTATGCTTAATGCTTGTCACTAGGGCCCGAGTGCCATGATTTCAGATCTGAACCTATTATGTTTTCATCAATATATGAGAGTTCTTGATCCTATCTTGCAATTCTATAGTCACCTATTATGTGTTATGATCCGTTAACCCCGAAGTGACAATAATCGGGATACTTACCGGTGATGACCGTAATTTGAGGAGTTCATGTATTCACTATGTGTTAATGCTTTGTTCTGGTACTCTACTAAAAGGAGGCCTTAATATCCCTTAGTTTCCGTAAGGACCCCGCTGCCACGGGAGGGTAGGACAAAAGATTTCATGCAAGTTCTTTTCCATAAGCATGTATGACTATATTCGGAATACATGCCTACATTATATCAATGAACTGGAGCTAGTTCTATGTCACCCTAGTTTATGATTGTTACATGATGAACCGCATCCGGCATAATTCTCCATCACTTATCCATTGCCTATGAGCTTTCCACATATTGTTCTTCGCTTATTTACTTTTCCGTTGCTATTGCTATCATCACTACAATATACCAAAAACATTACTTTTGCTACTTATACCTTTTTCTACTGTTACCACTACTATCATATTACTTTGCTACTAAATACTTTGCTGCAGATATTAAGTTTCTAGGTGTGGTTGAATTGACAACTCAGCTGCTAATACTTGAGAATATTCTTTGGCTCCCCTTGTGTCGAATCAATAAATTTGGGTTGAATACTCTACCCTCAAAAACTGTTGTGATCCCCTATACTTGTGGGTTATCAGTGGCAATAACGGCAAACCATGTTTCTTCTTGTGTCTGTTCACAGGGACCCCGCGGGAAGTATAGCAGGCGGCACCGCGAGTCTCCTTTTCTCTCGTGCGATTTGCTTGCGTGTTAAAGGGGGATCCTGAGCATCGCAACTCAGGAGCTCTTACTGGCTCTCCAGCCCTCACCCCCTGGCCTTGACCATGGCATCGCGACCTGGCATACCAGCGGTGGCTGAGCTCGCTCGAGGGCCAGGACCTGATGATGTAGAGCACTAAGAAGAGCTCGGGAGAAGGAAAACTCGTACGGACCAGCCTAGCTATGTCGCGTAAGTTGGCGCGCAGCCCTAGCACAACATCAGGAGTCACTGCGAAGCAGCAAGATAAGTCTCACCCTCGGATCGGCTAAATATTTGGGCTTAGTAGTCGCTCACACCATGCTGCAACCCCATTGCGGCCAGGTCATCTTCCTTTCTTTCCTTACCATGGCCGCTTGGGCGCTAAGGGGGACCTCCTGAGCATCGCGCCTCAGGGTCTCTTACTGGACCTCAGGCCGCGCACCTCCTGGCATTGACCACGGCATCGCAACCTAGCATACCAGCAACGGCTGTAGCCGCCTTGGGACCGGGACCCATCAGCGTAGAGCAACAGGCTATCGCGAGGAAAGAAAGGGGGGACCGAGCCTTAACGGGGCACGCGTTCATCAAATCTTCATAACAAGGAAGATAGGTACAAAGGCATTGCAGATCCTACATGCCCCCACAGGGTAATTCATGATTCTTCACAGGAAACAAAAGCTGATGCTAAGGGGGATCCTATCTGCATCCTTCCGTGGCGGACTCCATCGTCAATAGTGGGCCATGGGAGGCCGGCGCCAACCCCATCCAGATCAGCAGCGGCGGCGGCCGGACACCGCAGCCCTGCTCCGAGCGCGGCGGGAGCTCGGGGGGACGTAGCTGTCGTCACTCATCTCCGGAGTCTCGTAGAGCTCAGGAGAACTGCTGGACCCCCAAGGGCTGCTGCTGCTGGAGTGGTCGCGAGCGAAGCGCGCATCAGCCTCGCGCTCTTCTCTGGAGCAGCATTCCAGGCGACGGCCCTCGGCGTCAAAGACCTTGAAGAAGAGCGTGGAGGCGCCGTCGTATTCTAAGTGGATCGCGAGGGCGCCTCTCGCACGACAGATCCGAGCGATCTCCCCCCATCCACTGGTCATGAAGATCTTGCCGGTAGGGACCGCTTCGATCTCCGCTCAGGGTGCCGGAGCGCTGCAGTCGGCGTGCTGCAGCCGGAGCTCGAGAGGCCCCCTCGGCGGCATCACGTCGGAGAAGAACCGCGGGAAGCGGATCCAGGAGCTCGGAGGCATCAGCACCCACAGCACCAACTCGCGCAAGGAGTCCTCAGCGTGGACGCCGCGCGTCGCCATGGCACGGCGACCCTGAATGCGGCGCGGGCGGTGCTGCTCATTGCTTCGTCCTCCCGAGCTCTTGGATTGGGCGTACAGGGGTAGCGGATACCCCGGTGGAGGCCGCTCACACCTAGGCCTCACCACCACTTGCATTGCCGCTTCATCACAGCGATGGATC
>NW_021169839.1:0-5036 GCF_002162155.2 Triticum dicoccoides
CGTGGCCATAGACCAACTTAGGCCAAAAGCCTAAGCTTGGGGGAGTACATATTTCCCACCGACATTACATTTATGTTTACACATTCATTGCTAGATGTCGGTGCTCACACTTTTTCATTGTATCATCCATGCTAGTTTATTTCCTTTTTATGCTTTCTTCTTGTGTGCTTAATAAACCTTAAGAAAAATCAAAAAAAATTAGTCGTAGCTTTTAGCTAGTTTTAATTTCCATGCTTGTAGTAGTAACTAAAAAGAAAACCCAAAAATATTTCCTGTTCTTCTTTTGCTTGTAGGGAGCTTTCCCGTGTAAATAGTTTTATTTCTTTTCTTTTCTTTGGGGGTCGATAGGAGAAGACCATGATTAAATTGTTGAGGAGGCTCTTATTTGCATAATTGTTGATCTGACAAAAGAGCCCATATTGCCTTGTCTTCTCCTGTTTATTGAATGCTTGCAGATTCCAGCTTAGTCCAATGCACGTGCACAATTGTTATGATTCACATTGTTCGGTCGTGCAAGTGAAAGGCAATAATGACGATATATGATGGACTGACTGAGATGAGAAAGGCTGGTATGAACTCGACCTCTTTTGTTTTTGTAAATATGATTAGTTCATCATTCCTGATTCGGCCTATTATGAATAAACATGTTTGCAATGACAACTAGAGATCATAGTACTTGTGCCATGCTTGATTAGCTATGAGTTATAATGGTTTACCTTGCGTGGCAACATGCTATTGAAATGGTTATGATGTGGTATGATAGGGTGGTATCCCCCTCTGAATGATTTAAGTGACTTGACTTGGCACATGTTCACGCATGTAGTTGAAACAAAATCAACATAGCCTTCACGATATTTATGTTCATGGGGGATTATATCCTACTCATGCTTGCATTCGGTGTTGATTAATTTTAATGCATGTTCATGACTGTTGTCGCTCTCTAGTTGGTCGCTTCCCAGTCTTTTGCTAGCCTTCACCTGTACTAAGCGGGAATACTGCTTGTGCATCCAATCCCTTAAACCCCAAAGTTATTCCATATGATTCCACCATATCTACCTATATACGGTATCTACCTGCCGTTCCAAGTAAATTTGTATGTGCCAAACTCTAAACCTTCAAATAAATATCCTATTTTGTATGCTCGAATAGCTCATGTATCAACTAGGGCTGTCTGTATCTTCCATGTTAGGTGGGTTATTCTCAAGAGGAGTGGACTCCGCTCCTCACCCACGAGAGAATGGCTGGTCACCGGGATGCCCCGTCCCATGCTTTATGCAAACTAAATCAAAATAATCGCAAACAAAACTCCCCCTGGGACTCTTGTTAGTTGGAGGCACTCGTTGTTTCGAGCAAGCCATGGATTGATGCTTGTTGGTGTAAGGGGGAGTATAAACTTTACCATTCTGTTTGGGAACCGCCTATAATGTGTGTAGCATGGAAGATATTGCCATCTCTTGGTTGTTATGTTGACAATGAAAGTATACCGCTCAAAATATTATTCACCTCTATTTCAAAACCGAGCTCTGGCACCTCTACAAATCCCGGCTTCCCTTTGCGAAGGGCCTATCTATTTACTTTCATGTTGAGTCATCATCCTCTTATTAAAAAGCACCAGTTGGAGAGCACTGCTGTCATTTGCATTCATTATTGTTAGTTTACATTGGGTATGACTTGACTGGATCTCTTTTACCATGAATTACAATGTCTAGTCAGTCCTTGATCTTTAAAGGTGCTCTGCATTTATGTTTTGCGGTCTCAGAAAGGGCTAGCGAGATATCATCTTGTTATATCATATTATGATTGTTTTGAGAAAGTGTTGTCATCCGAGATTTATTATTATTGCTCGCTAGTTGATTATGCCATTGATATGAGTAAACTTGAGACCTGAGCGTTATTGTGAATATGGTTAGTTATAATCTTTGCTGAAAACTTGAATGCTAGCTTTACATATTTACAACAACAAGAGCAAACAGAGTTTATAAAAGTTTTTCTTTATCACTTTCAGTTTGTCAACTGAATTGCTTGAGGACAAGCAAAGGTTTAATCTTGGGGGAGTTGATACGTCTCTGTCGTATCTACTTTTCCAAACACTTTTGCCCTTGTTTTGGACTCTAACTTGCATGATTTGAATGGAACTAACCCGGACTGATGTTGTTTTCAGCAGAATTACCATGGTGTTATTTATGTGCAGAAACAAAAGTTCTCGGAATGACCTGAAACTTCACGGAGAAATTTTTTGGAAAATATAAAAAATATCTGCAAAAGATGAAGGCCAGGGGGCCCACCACCTGTCCACGAGGGTGGGGGGTGCGCATGCCCCCCTAGGGCGCGCCCCCTACCTCGTGGACCCCCTGGAGCTCCTCCGACTCCAACTCCAACTCTATATATTGTGTTTCGGGGAGAAAAAAATTAGAGAGATTCATCGCGTTTTACGATACGGAGCCGCCGCCAAGCCCTAAAACCTCTCGGGAGGGCTGATCTGGAGTCTGTTTGGGGCTCCGAAGAGGGGAATCCGTCGCCATCGTCATCATCAACCATCCTCCATCACCAATTTCATGATGCTCACTGCCGTGCGTGAGTAATTCCATCGTAGGCTTGCTGGACGGTGATGGGTTGGATGGGATCTATCATGTAATCGAGTTAGTTTTGTTAGGGTTTGATCCCTAGTATCTACTATGTTCTGAGATTAATGTTGCTATGACTTTGCTATGCTTAATGCTTGTCACTAGGGCCCGAGTGCCATGATTTCAGATCTGAACCTATTATGTTTTCATCAATATATGAGAGTTCTTGATCCTATCTTGCAATTCTATAGTCACCTATTATGTGTTATGATCCGTTAACCCCGAAGTGACAATAATCGGGATACTTACCGGTGATGACCGTAATTTGAGGAGTTCATGTATTCACTATGTGTTAATGCTTTGTTCTGGTACTCTACTAAAAGGAGGCCTTAATATCCCTTAGTTTCCGTAAGGACCCCGCTGCCACGGGAGGGTAGGACAAAAGATTTCATGCAAGTTCTTTTCCATAAGCATGTATGACTATATTCGGAATACATGCCTACATTATATCAATGAACTGGAGCTAGTTCTATGTCACCCTAGTTTATGATTGTTACATGATGAACCGCATCCGGCATAATTCTCCATCACTTATCCATTGCCTATGAGCTTTCCACATATTGTTCTTCGCTTATTTACTTTTCCGTTGCTATTGCTATCATCACTACAATATACCAAAAACATTACTTTTGCTACTTATACCTTTTTCTACTGTTACCACTACTATCATATTACTTTGCTACTAAATACTTTGCTGCAGATATTAAGTTTCTAGGTGTGGTTGAATTGACAACTCAGCTGCTAATACTTGAGAATATTCTTTGGCTCCCCTTGTGTCGAATCAATAAATTTGGGTTGAATACTCTACCCTCAAAAACTGTTGTGATCCCCTATACTTGTGGGTTATCAGTGGCAATAACGGCAAACCATGTTTCTTCTTGTGTCTGTTCACAGGGACCCCGCGGGAAGTATAGCAGGCGGCACCGCGAGTCTCCTTTTCTCTCGTGCGATTTGCTTGCGTGTTAAAGGGGGATCCTGAGCATCGCGACTCAGGAGCTCTTACTGGCTCTCCAGCCCTCACCCCCTGGCCTTGACCATGGCATCGCGACCTGGCATACCAGCGGTGGCTGAGCTCGCTCGAGGGCCAGGACCTGATGATGTAGAGCACTAAGAAGAGCTCGGGAGAAGGAAAACTCGTACGGACCAGCCTAGCTATGTCGCGTAAGTTGGCGCGCAGCCCTAGCACAACATCAGGAGTCACTTCGAAGCAGCAAGATAAGTCTCACCCTCGGATCGGCTAAATATTTGGGCTTAGTAGTCGCTCACACCATGCTGCAACCCCATTGCGGCCAGGTCATCTTCCTTTCTTTCCTTACCATGGCCGCTTGGGCGCTAAGGGGGACCTCCTGAGCATCGCGCCTCAGGGGCTCTTACTGGACCTCAGGCCGCGCACCTCCTGGCATTGACCACGGCATCGCAACCTAGCATACCAGCAACGGCTGTAGCCGCCTTGGGACCGGGACCCATCAGCGTAGAGCAACAGGCTATCGCGAGGAAAGAAAGGGGGGACCGAGCCTTAACGGGGCACGCGTTCATCAAATCTTCATAACAAGGAAGATAGGTACAAAGGCATTGCAGATCCTACATGCCCCCACAGGGTAATTCATGATTCTTCACAGGAAACAAAAGCTGATGCTAAGGGGGATCCTATCTGCATCCTTCCGTGGCGGACTCCATCGTCAATAGTGGGCCATGGGAGGCCGGCGCCAACCCCATCCAGATCAGCAGCGGCGGCGGCCGGACACCGCAGCCCTGCTCCGAGCGCGGCGGGAGCTCGGGGGGACGTAGCTGTCGTCACTCATCTCCGGAGTCTCGTAGAGCTCAGGAGAACTGCTGGACCCCCAAGGGCTGCTGCTGCTGGAGTGGTCGCGAGCGAAGCGCGCATCAGCCTCGCGCTCTTCTCTGGAGCAGCATTCCAGGCGACGGCCCTCGGCGTCAAAGACCTTGAAGAAGAGCGTGGAGGCGCCGTCGTATTCTAAGTGGATCGCGAGGGCGCCTCTCGCACGACAGATCCGAGCGATCTCCCCCCATCCACTGGTCATGAAGATCTTGCCGGTAGGGACCGCTTCGATCTCCGCTCAGGGTGCCGGAGCGCTGCAGTCGGCGTGCTGCAGCCGGAGCTCGAGAGGCCCCCTCGGCGGCATCACGTCGGAGAAGAACCGCGGGAAGCGGATCCAGGAGCTCGGAGGCATCAGCACCCACAGCACCAACTCGCGCAAGGAGTCCTCAGCGTGGACGCCGCGCGTCGCCATGGCACGGCGACCCTGAATGCGGCGCGGGCGGTGCTGCTCATTGCTTCGTCCTCCCGAGCTCTTGGATTGGGCGTACAGGGGTAGCGGATACCCCGGTGGAGGCCGCTCACACCTAGGCCTCACCACCACTTGCATTGCCGCTTCATCACAGCGATGGATC
>NW_021169840.1:0-2170 GCF_002162155.2 Triticum dicoccoides
CTTAGGCTCTTGCCACTCCTTGTTCCATGATCCATCAAAAGAATTCACCCAAAACTTGAAAACTTCGCAACACAAAACTTAAAGTAGAAAACTCGTGAGCTCCGTTAGCGAAAGAAAACAAAAGACCACTTCAAGGTACTGTAATGAACTCATTATTTATTTATATTGGTGTTAAACCTACTGTATTCCAACTTCTCTATGGATTATAAATTATTTTACTAGCCATAGATTCATCAAAATAAGCAAACAACACACGAAAAACAGAATCTGTCAAAAATAGAACAGTCTGTAGTAATCTGTAGCTAGCGCAAGATCTGGAACCCCAAAAATTCTAAAATAAATTGCTGGATGTGAGAAGCCCTCCGTGATGACGGCCCTCTTCCGGCGGAGCTCCGGAACAGGCCCCAAGATGGGATCTCATGGATACAGAAAGTTGCGGCGGTGGAATTAGGTTTTTGGCTCCTGTTCTGATCGTTTGGGGGTACATGTGTATATATAGGAGGAAGGAGTACGTTGGTGGAGCACCGAGGGGCCCACGAGGCAGGGGGCGCGCCCTAGGGGAGGCGCCCCCCCCACCCTCGTGACCACCTCTTTGATCCCTTGCAGTGGGGTCCAAGTCTCCTGGATCACGTTCGGTGAGAAAATCACGTTTCCGAAGATTTTATTCTGTTTGGACTCCGTTTGATATTCTGTTTATCCGAAACACTGAAATAGGCAAAAAAACAGCAATTCTACGCTGGGCCTCCGGTTAATAGGTTAGTACCAAAAATAATATAAAAGTGGAAAATAAAGCCCAATATAGTTCAAAACAGTAGATAATATAGCATGGAGCAATCAAAAATTATAGATACGTTGGAGACGTATCAGCCATCAACTGAGGAAGAGATGGAGGCCAACTTGAAAATGATAGATGCCATGGAGGAGGATGAAGAAGTTACTTCTCGTTTCCGAGATGGATTCACGATGGGGGGAACTATAGAGCTCAGCTATTCCAAACTCGGTCATCCCTTCCAATGTTAGATTTCTTTCTTATGAAAATATGAAAAAGAGTGTTACTTGTTCTCCCGCAGCTATGCAACATCCTTGGGTGAAAGGAGCTTTAGCCATCACGGGCAAGCTCCGTAAGGAAATAATGGACCTCAAGCAGCAAGTCAATAAGCTCGAGGAAGAGAATCGTATCCTGAGGGGCATCATCGCCAAGAATATCACATCACCACCCCCGAAGAAGGAGACATAGACACGTGGTTATGGGCACTCCCCTTGGCAACTGCCAAGCTTGGGGGAGTGCCCCGGTATCTGATACGTCTCCAACGTATCTATAATTTTTGATTGCTCCATGCTATATTATCTACTGTTTTGGACATTGTTGGGCTTTATTATCCACTTTTATATTATTTTTTGGACTAACCTATTAACCGGAGGCCCCGCCCAGAATTGTTGTTTTTTGCCTGTTTTAGGGTTTTAAAGAAAAGGAATATCAAACGGAGTCCAAACGGAATGAAACCTTTGGGAACGTGATTTTCTCAACGAACAAGACCCAGGAGACTTGGACCCTACGTCAAGACACAAAAGAGGAGACCACAAGGTAGGGGCGCGCCTACACCCCCAGGCTCCACCGACGTACTCCTTCCTCCTATATATACCTACGTACCCCCAAACGATCAGATACGGAGCCAAAACCTTAATTCCACCGACGCAACTTTCTGTATCCACGAGATCCCATCTTGGGGCCTGTTCCAGAGCTCCGTCGGAGGGGGCATCGATCACGCAGGGCTTCTACATCAACACCATAGCCCCTCTGATGAAGTGTGAGTAGTTTACCTCAGAACTATGGGTCCATAGTTAGTAGCTAGATGGCTTCTTCTCTCTTTTTGGATCTCAATACAATGTTCTCCCCCTCTCTTGTGGAGATCTATTCGATGTAATCTTCTTTTTGCGGTGTGTTTGTTGAGACCGATGAATTGTGGGTTTATGATCAAGTCTATCTATGAACAATATTTGAATCTTCTCTGAATTCTTTTATGTATGATTGGTTATCTTTGCAAGTCTCTTCAAATTATCAGTTCAGTTTGGCCTACTAGATTGATCTTTCTTGCAATGGGAGAAGTGCTTAGCTTTGGGTTCAATCTTGCGGTGTCCTTTCCCAATGACAGTAGGGGCAGCAAGGCAC
>NW_021169841.1:0-1194 GCF_002162155.2 Triticum dicoccoides
ATTGAAATGGCTGATAAACAAGACAAGAAATTGAACGTATAGACATTGTATGATAGACAGATGTGATAATTCACATATATGTTGTCTAACCAAACAAGACAGCATGACACAATTTCACATATATGATGCCTAACTAAACAGGATAGCATGACACAGTTTCAGATATATGATGGATAACTTAACAGGATATAATGGCATAATTCAACATATGATGAGTACCTAAATAGGATGACATGACAAAACTATATGATGTCTTTCTAAAATAGGTTGGGATGAAATAATTCACATACATGTTGTCTAAGTATACAGGATGGCATGATATAATTGACATAACGGATTCATATACTAAGCAGCTGGCACTCGCATGTATGATCTCTAAACTAAGCAGGTAGAATTCAATATTGTGCATATGATGTCTAAACTAAGCAATGCAAGACACCATATGCATCATATGAGAAATATAAACATTGCAACTTAGAGCATACACCTCAGGTGGGATATAGGACTGGTCATTTGTCTCTGAGTCCTCCTCTAGGAGCTCCCTGTAACCATCGAGATATATGCTTCAACAGGTACCATTGCCTACTCTGAAGACCTTGTTTTCACTCTAGATTTTTCCATAACCGGCTCAAATGGCTGATACACATGAAGAGTAGTTCAATATACATAGATTGTCGACAAATGGAATACATAATGAAAAAAAAGATGGCATGAGATAATTCACATATATGATGCCTGGCTCCATGGCGGTGCATAATTCACATATATGATAACTGGCTAAAAAACATGGCATTGCATAATTCACATATCTGATATAGAAAGCAAACAAGAGGCATTCACACAAAGCATGTCTAATCTAAGCAGATGGCATGGCAATGCAAAACACCATATGCATGATATGAGCAATATAACCCAGCCAAGTTAGAGCATGCACCTCGGGGGGGGGGGATACGACTGGTCATCTGTCTCTGAATCCTCCTCTGAGGAGCTATTTGTAACCAGCAAGAAATCTGCATCGACAGGTAGCACTGACTGCTCAGAAGACCTTGTTTTCACTCCAGATTTTCCCATGACCGACTCAAATGGCTGATGCACAGGAAGAGTAGATGAATGTATAAACACTATTGAAAAATGGAATACATTATGGAAAAAAATATGGCACGATACAATTCACATATACGATGACTGGCTAAA
>NW_021169842.1:0-1392 GCF_002162155.2 Triticum dicoccoides
TGTGAGCTACTCTTCCATTCCCCCTCCTCCTCGCGCTCGTTCCCGTACCCTAGCCGCCTTTTCACCGGAGCCGATTGCTCCTCGCCGCCGGCCATGGCGTGGCCGTGGCCACAGCCACCGCAGCTCGCTCCTGAGCCCACCCGCGTGCTCACCGCAACCTCAGGAACCCAAAGCACTTAACCATTCGTCCTCCCGTGCACTGCAGCGCCGATCCCGCGAAACCCCGAGCTCCGGCCGCCGCCTCGGGCTCCATTCCGGCGAACCCCGGCCACCCCCGCACCTCCCGTTGGTCCCCCTAGATGCGCACGGGCGCGGGCTACCTCCTGGTGCCCTTGGCGCGTCGATCCGATGCCCCTAGCGCAAGTCCGGCGTTCCCCCGCCGTGCGGAATGGTCGCCGCCGGCGAAACTTCGGCGACTGCCGATGTGGCACGCCTAATTAGCACTAATGACCACACTAAACACCCCCACAGCCACTGACAGTGGGCCCCACCCCTGGTCAAACCCCAGTCAGCGCTGGGTTTGACCGGGATTAGCTCCTGTGTCACTGACGTGTGGACCCCACACGTCAGGTTTGACCTGGACGGCGCCCGTTGACCTGCTGACGTCATGCCAACGTCATGCTGACGCAATATTCATTTTCTGGAATTTAGTTTATTTTATTATTTTCAGAAAATTCCAGAAAATGCCCAAAACTTCTAAAAATCATAGAAATTCAACCGTAACTCCAAATTAAATAATTTATATATGAAAAATTATCAAAAAAATTCAAGGAATCCATCTGTACCATTTTCATGCATGTTAGAACAACTTATCACTACTGTTTAGGGCAAATGAAGTAAAGGGCATTTAAATAATCACATATGGAGTTTGAATTTGAATCTTGTATTCAAACCAACTTCATTTAATCTGTTGCTAGTTGCATTAGCTCAAAACACATTCATTTTGCCATGTCATGATCATGCATCATATTGTGCATTGCATTGATTGTGTTCCCTTTTGTGTTGCCGGTATTTGTCCCCTCTCGATAGACGTGATACCGATGATGCGATCGTTGACACTGATGAAGACTCAATGCTATCTTCAGAAGTGCCAGGCAAGCAAAACCCCCTTGTTCATTCCGATAAAATCCCACTCTCTCGCTCCTGCTCTCTTTTACTGCATTAGGACAACATCGATTCATCTGTTACTTGCTGCGGTAGCTGAACCCCTTTATCCTCTGCATGACCTGTCATTCCACAGTAAATAGATGAAACCCACTAGCATGAGTAGGAGTTGTTTGAGCCCTGTTGTGCCTACTCATTCATGTTTGTTTGTCATGCCTGCTACTGCTTAGAGTTGAGTCAGGTCTGATTCATCGGGGATGAATCAGAGGCGTGTGAACATGTCCTACC